>NW_009915972.1:40237-83787 GCF_000696875.1 Nestor notabilis
CCTGTCTTCATACGGGAGGTGCTCCAGCCCTCTTATCATCCTCGTGGCCTCCTCTGGACTTGCTCCAGCAGCTCCACATCCTTTTTATGTTGAGGACACCAGAACTGGACACAATACTCCAGGTAAGGTCTCACAAGAGCAGAGCAGAGGGGCAGGATCACCTCCTTTGACCTGCTGGTCATGCTTCTTTTGATACAGCCCAGGATACGGTTGGCTTTCTGGGCTGCAAGTGCACACTGCCTGCTCATGTCGAGTTTCTCATCACCCACCACCCCCAAGTCCTTCTCCGCAGGGCTGCTCTGAATCTCTTCTCTGCCCAGCCTGTAGCTGTGCCTGGGGTTGTGCTGACCCAGGTGTAGGACCTTGCACTTGGCTTGGTTAAACTTCATGAGGTTGGCACTGGCCCACCTCACAAGCGTGTCAAGGTCCCTCTGGATGTCATCCCTTCCCTCCAGCGTATCAACCGAGCCACACAGCTTGGAGTCATCAGCAAACTTGCTGAGGGTGCACTCAATCCCACTGTCCAAGTCACTGACAAAGATATTGAACAACACAGGTCCCAATACTGATCCCTGAGGGACACCACTCATGAGTCCCTCTTCTAACTTCAGCTCTTCTAACTTCAGATATAATTGTCCTGCATAGTGAATTTGCAGATATACTGTGTTAAGCCACAGATTCTAAAAAAAAAATAATCACAGAGTAGCCTAATATTCTGCAACATTGTATTAGAAATTTAGGTTTGCAATCCCCACCTGTTCCTCTTTTGCATATGTGCTCTCACACTTAACTGGCTCACACACTCATGCACACTCACGTATACATTGTACTACTCTACAGTCAAAGAACAAATGTTCTTTGAAAATGTTCTTTACCTGAAGTACGGGTGGAATAGTCAAACTGTTCATATTTTGAACTGTCTGAAAAATACTAACAAACCCCTTAATGCTCTTTATTTTTCTGGCTTCAGATTTTGAGATGTGTTTTGATAATGTAGTTGCTTTTGATTTATTTTTTTTTTAATTTCTGATATTTGAGCCATACTTTGAGGTGTAAATGCAGAGAGTTAATTCAAAACAGAATCCAGCTTCTATCGTGTAATCAAGCTATGCCCCCCCCTCATTAATACCAGGTCTGTGTGCCATAGGATGTCCCACAACCAAACATTTGGTTGGAATCAGATGTAGACATGAAAGTCCATTTTTATCAGTTAACCCAACTAATTCAGAGTGCACTTCAGAGTTTGTGTTGGATTTCTAGGGGATTTTTTCTAATTTTACACCTTTTGCAGAAAACCAGGTGGCTGGTGGTTTGTTTTGTTTTAGAGTTTTTTTTATAGTGCTTGATGGTAAAAGAATGGCATTAAACTCCCATTGACATCTCTGAGCTGCAAGGTGATTTTATATGAAGGAGGTGATCAGCCAGGTTTTTAAAGAAGGAGCCTTGGAGCCATGTCTGTTGTCAAAATGCAGTCTATTAAACAAGACAGACAAGCAAGGTAGTTCCTGGTTTCATGTCCCATATTTTTGATTTGTTACCCCAGTGTCACTGAGTCCTGTCAGAGGAAAACATTGTGTCAGGTACTGTGCAATGTACAAAGAAAAAAAATTAGTTTTGTCTCTTAAAGTAACTCAATATATAGTTTTCTTCATTCTGCAGAAATGACCTACCAATGATTTTTTTCATGCTTCATGGAGTGGCTAGAGTTTTAAATAACTCTTTACTTTCACCTGTTTTCTAAATCCTACTTGAGCCTCCTAATCAGTAGGATCCTAATCATCCTTTTTCTGTAGATGTTGCTCTCATCCTTCCTCTTTTTCGTCCTTGTGTCTTCCCCTTATGGATTATGGTTTCAGAAAGCTCCAGTCTATTTGATTTTTGAAGCAATGAATATACCAGTTAGTTGAAATACTTAAAAACACTTAAATAGCAAATTAATTAAAATACTGAAGTGATGACCTCTTTTCAGTTACTATTTTACCATATATACCTACCCACCAAGTTTGATAAATATATTTCATGAAGCTAGTGTGAGACTGATGTAGAAACGTCAGCATTGTTAATAGCAAAGAATTTATTTCTCTGAATTGCAAAGAATAGGTTATTTCACTAAACTACAGCAAATATTGTAAAATGCCTGCATATTCTTTGTGCATCAGCAGAGATATCACATCATTTGCCCCACTGATATGGTGGTGAACACAACCTGGTTATATATGACATAGTGTAACACCGTGTTTCTGGGAAAACCACTGGTAAGGGCAGGACAATTAGAATACAACGGCAAGAAATATTAGGGAATTGACTTTACTGCCTAGTAAATGCAATCATTTTGGAAACTTGGATTTTCCTAGTTTCACACATACACATGATTGACTTATTTTTATTTTTATTTTTTTTGCCCCTTGGTCAGATCTCTGCTATAACTCAAACACTTGTAAGAACTCACTTATCCAGCTTCTGACTGGATGGATATTCAAGATGAATCATACAAATTGGTTTTTCCAGTAAGCTGTAGAAGAGTGTAGAAGAGTGTTGCTTCAGACTACTCTAACTGTTCCCACAGCAAACTAAAAATATTACCAGGTAGATTGGGGTCACAAAGTAAAGGAGAAAGGATAGCTTACTTCTTTAGATGTGAAATTGATATTAAATTTTGCTGTGCATGTAAAGAAAACCAAATATAGGGAAAGGAAGAGGAAAAAAATAGGAAAAGTATTGTACAAAACAAGGGTTTCTAACATGCAAGTCTTTTCTTTCTCCCAGGACAGACCCAGAGGCTGTGTGGGTCTCCACAACTGCAGTAGAATTAATGAAGTGATGCATTTTTAGCAGAAACAAAAACTCTGGTCTAAGAACCCAAGTGAATATAATTATTCTTTGAAAAATTAAGCGTGTAACAAACCCATGCATATCTCTAGCTTTATGATATAGTGTAGTGGAGTACAGGCTTGATATGACAGCCCTCAAAAGTGGAGGCACAGGATGAAATGTAAGGGAGTATAGGCATGGGATGGTAAGAGACTGGCACTGGAGGACATATGGCTATGAAGAGTCCTCCAATGACTAGTTAAAGAAGCACAGAGTTGGATCTGGGAAAAACTAGTTTTTGGGAACAAAGAAAACAAAGTGTTTAACATAAAATCACTCCAAAGCATGTTACCAAACATAAACCCAAAAAAGCTCCTTTCTCACTCTGGTATATGAAAGCATCAATTTCAATGTCGTATTTCTCCCAATGGAAGACTCCAGATGCTGACATCTCACTACACACATCTGTAGACTTTGGGATCCAGGGGGCACTGTAGGAATAAGTGTAAAATCTGAGGAAGGGCAGATGGCAGGAAACTTTTGTACAGTAATTTTAACTATATCATTTTGATATTTTGTTTCTTACCTCTTTTTTGTGTAATAATAATTACACAGAAAATCTAGCAAACTCTGTGATTAGATTGTAAAGATAGCAATTCCACTAATAAAAAAATGTTTCATATGTGTCATTTTTACTAAAAGATGGAATGTTATCAGTTTCCTAGATACAAATTAATGGAAGTAGTTACTTCAGAAACAAATTTCCAAGATAAATAGCGGGTTTTCCACCTCTTAAGTGTTTTCAGATCACAACAGTGTGCCTTTCCAGAAGAAATTATTTCCTCAAATGTGATGTATAAATTAGTTAAACAAAAGTTATTTGTTTTACTAGAGAGGTGATTCCATAAAATGTAGCAATAATAAACAGGACATCAGACTGTATGATACACTTGTCACATCTGACCTTAAATTCTATGAATTTTATATGGAAATGCTATGTGTTTCTGTAGTAGGAACTTCTCCATTTAATTCTTCCATGAACTGTTGTACTCTCCAAGGCTCTTGTAATGCAATCAGTTCAGCTTGAGTAACACCTGTGACTGCTGCAAGTCCCACTGACTATTCTGGGACTTGATGGCTTTGGTCTTTGGTCCACAAATTGTATTCTTGTAAGAAGAATTTTATAATACTATTAATGGATTTATTGAAAAGACTTTTTTTCTTGTTTGGTTTGTTTTGCTTTGTTACAAGGTTAAAAATCCCATATACAAAGCAACAATAAACAAGCTGGCAGAGTTTTGCTGGGTTTTTTGTTTCTTTTTTTTTTTTATTTTATTTTCCTTTTACAGACATCTTTTCAGATTACTTCTTGGTGTTTAGAAAACAGATGGTATTTAATAAGTTAAACTCTGATTGAAATCAAAAGTAAATGATGTTCAACTTTAAAATTATATTGTTTGCAGAAGTAGCCTGGTATCTTGTTTTGCAAAGGATTATATTTCTTTCTTGTTAAAATCCTAACATTGATCAGTGATGGTCGAGTGTCACTGCTATTAAGTTTTACATTACCTTTGAATTGTCCTCAGCTGAAAACAGTACGTTATGGAATAAGAATTGAGAAATAAGGTTAATCTAAAAAATTTACATCTACTGTAAGTGTGGTTTTCATGTGACTATAAAATTGCATATGGGATTTAGAGTCATTGTTCTGAGATTAGTATCATAATGGTAGTAGTTGACACAGGCTCATCTGTTCCAAGTTAAGAAAAGAAAGAAGAGTAAATTTGCATTAATAGATTCAGTCTAAAAGGCAGTTGCTGGCAAAACTAATAGGGATAATATTCAACCTAGTTGTGACACAGAATTAGATTTAGTGTTTGCAGGAAAACTTCATAGGTCATACTTTTTGCCAGCTACAATGGGTTGCTTATTTTCCAGAGAATGTCACAAAAATTTCTATTGAACTAGAGAATGCTCTGTTCTCTTACCTAGGCTGTCTTCTTTCCATAGCTGTTTCATTTCATTATTTCTAAATCATCTGTGATGGATGTTCTTATCCAGTCTGTGTAGCTTCAGAATATTTCTAGCAGTGGCAATTCTGTGATTTTCTGCTAGAATCAAATTATTTGACTGTCTATCTTGAAAGTTTATTGGCTGTTTCATTCTGTTAAATTGAATCCGGTTTTTTCCAGATGCTTTTTTTTATTATTATTATTCTTAACTCCCTTCTGACATCCAAAGCAGCAGAGGATATGCTATGTAACTGTAAAGATCAGCAAAAGGAGGAGAGAAAATTAAGCGCGTGCTTCTTTTTGCCTCATGGTGTATATCATGGTATATATATAAAGGTGGATTGGAGGACTGACTATACAGGTCAATTTAATGGAAAGAAGATAAGAAAATGAGATCAGGAAATGGAGGCAAAATATACCAGAAAACTTGGCAAACTTGACAACAGGTAGATTACACATTTAGAAGTACTCATCAAATGAAATCTGGGTAGATGTGAACAGAGAGGTTCAAACTGTTAAATCTGTATTTTGGTGCCCCTTTTTGAAGAAACATCTTAATTTATAAATCCTAAGAAAAACTGCAAGAAAAGAACTCTCTTCTCCAACTTAAGAATGTATTTGACTTATATGTCTGAATAATTGTTCTTGGTTTAAGGAGTGGGATGCATAGCTGTGTGGGAACATGCACTACTTAAGGTGCCTTGCATAGAAATAATCTATGTGCTTATTGGAAACAGAGGTTTGTAAAGGTTCAAATGACTTCCTGTCAACATCCCCAGTAAAGGCACATGGATTTATTGAGGGACACCCGTGAGCCACACTGCTTCTGAATCTGGCAAGAACAAATACATTAGGAGATGGAAGTGGAGAGTAGCAGGGTTCTTCCCTTCTTCCCCCAGGCTTTCCTCAGACACCGCCACCTTTTCTGCGGGGCTCAGCTGTGCCCTGAGGTGGACCCATTGGATCTGGCTGGAATCATCTGTGTCCAGCACGGGCCAGCCCCAGCTGCTCCTCATGGAGACCCCTGTGCCCCCCTGACAGCCCCTGGGCACCTGGTACAAAACTTCTGGGTTTAACTTTAAGTTAAACCGTTCTTACACTATCCATAAGAAGAGGCAGTACCACCAAGGCTTCTGGTGAGCTGACCAGAGAAGCAACGCAAAGCAGCAAACCTCCTGATTAGCAACTTCACTTCTAGATCTCAGATAGTGAGTTTAGATGTTTAATTAAATATTCATAAAGTGTAAGCTGGAATAAAAAATACACGCAAGTTAACTAAATGCAGATAGAAATGAGGAGGATGAGCTCTGAGAGAAATGCTGTCCTGCTGGGCATTCTGACTCCAGAGGCAATGAAGGAAGCTGATTTGTGACTATTGGAGACACGAGAAATATATCGTACTAATGAAGTAGAAATAGTAACGAAATAGGGATGTTTTATGAGTGTTCACTGATTTTTACTGTTGTAATGAACACAGAATAATTATTTTTGAAGATCTTCATGTCTTAAACCATCTTTAATTTTGAAGTTATTTGTTTTTATAGTGAAATGTTCATCTCTGCTCTCAAAATCCACATCTAAAAAAAAATCTAATTTAAAACAATTTAAAAGCCCTAGCTACTTACTTTATAGTAGCTAGGGACTTAACCACCTCTTTTGATAGTCAGAGGCTCCTTTATTGTGCAGCTGCAGATGCAGGAGTGACTTTGAAGGTAGCTGGCACTACCTGGAGTGAAGACAGAAATAAGTTTTTCCCATGATACTCGTTGGCCATTACCTCTCTTTGATTTGAGGTCAGTTAGGGACTTTTCTGCTCAGTGAAAGTATGTGTCAGGAAGATCTACACTTTAAAGAGCATAAGAGAAGAGCTGGTCAGCATACTGATGTAAATCTAGTGTACAGAACCTTTCTAACGGCTGTGAAATAGAAACCCTCCTTTGTTTCGGTCATGACATTAACCAAGTGTTTTGCAACACTTTTGGGAGGGATAGAGATTATGACCTCTGTTAACTTACAGAACTGTGATGAAAATGCGAATACTTAAGGCAGAAGAAGACTACTCTTGTTAAAAGGTCAGTACTATTTAAAGCTGATGTTGCATTGCCATCTGCTCCACAGTTCCTCCATGAAACAGCTCTTTTCCATTTCTGGAGCAGTAACTCAGTGAATAAATGACTATTCTCTACCTTGTCCACAGTGAAGAGTGTGCTATTCAGAATGAAGCTGTGAGATCCACTTCTAAGATGTAAAAATAGTTATTCTCATGCAAGCAGAGGAAGCACGCACCTATATTTTTGTGAAGCTTTATCTTGAAATATATGCTTTACTGTCCACTCGTTTATGTTTGTGTAATTGTGCTTTTATTTCAAGAAATCATAGTCTTGAGTCATATGGCTTGGTATTTTTCAGTAAAAGGAAAATTTCAGGTAGAACACTGTCCAGTTTGAAAACATCAAGTATTCAAAATAAAAAAAATTTACAGGAAAGTGTGGAAATTTTGCAACCTGGAGAATGTTGTTGATGTAAACAAGAACATTAAGGGAAGAAAACATTGCTTGATTTTTCCTGTATTTTCCTAGATATACCTTAATTACTTTTAAATATTCAGATTGCAAACCTTAAAATCTTTACATTGTTAATAGAGCACTAGATTGAGAATTCTGTGAATAGAACTACAGAAAGTAAATACTAGTGATGTTCTAGAACAAAGGAACAAGAAAAATCTCTATAGCAGAAAAGAATTATGCTTGAAAGAAAATACTCAGAAATTATTAATTATTCAGGAGAACACTGCTCCAAGACATCTGTAATGATTTTAGAGAGGGAGTTTGAGTTTATTGGGTGTCTTGTTTTGTTTCTTTTCAGTAGATTATAATATTCTAGAATTACATGGCTTCTCTATAATAAACAGTTATTTCTTGTTTTACTTATCAATGAAATCATCAAAGATGCATTGCACCTGCTTTTTGTATCATTCTTTTACCTTAGGAGACATGTAGTCATCCAAAATGCTAAGAACAGTCTCTGGGTCATGTTTTCTGTGATAGCTAGGCTTTAAAAAGTTGATCAAATTATTTTCATTAAAAATGGACCAGGACAGCAAACAATTTTTGGTTATTGAGAAAGTTGCAAACATAATCTAGTGCTATGGCTGTAAACATGTGTAATATACACACTTAAACTTTTTTTTCCCTTACTTGGTCACATGTTAAACTTTTATGTATGCTTTTTTGATGTTTGCTGAGTCAATATCTTCCATAGTTTGTTCTAATATTTGTTTTACTTTGTTTCGCTGATGAAGTACAAATGCATTGGTCAGCCGATGAGTCAACTGAAAAAAAAAAAAAAAACAAACCAAAAAGAAGTTCACAATGATGCAATCAGTACCGGGGTATTGTAAAACTAAGAAATACAAGCTTCATATTAAAATTTTGATACAGATATTTCCGGGATAAACCTGTTAATTTTAGAGAAGCACAGGTAAATGGACAGTAACTGCTTATCAGATCTATTAAAAAAAAAAAAGTACCAAAGTGTTCCATGAATTATGAAACATCCTGGGGAAAGAAACATAAGAGAGAGAAGAAAGACACTGTATATGCAAATATCTTGTCTGTACGTGCATATATCTTCTTCTGAACCATTCTGGACTTCTAAGTCCAGGTAAACTGAATGAAAATATATATCATAGCTTTTTTCTATATTTAAGTTCCTCTGAAGCTGTTTCTGATGCTTAAAGAGGAATACAGAATGTATCACATTTCTATTTTTGTAATTCCCGGATGTAGTAGCTTGTCATTCTTGTGTATTTTCCAGCCGTGTGAATCTGTGCAGTACATTGTGAAGCTGTTTGAGCTATATCAACAGTCACTTGCATGGGAGATACCTCAGAATACTAACAAACATCTCAAAAGATGCATCCTGCTCATAAAACCTTGTAACAAGTGTCACTGCATAGATCTATTCATTATTTATTGCTTTTGAAGACATTCTTTTAGAGAAGGTCACTAATAGCTGGCTCTATTAGTGTGTATGTATCAGTTGCTATTAATGGTCTCGATGGATAGCCTCATCTTTTTTTATTTTTCTGACAATATATATTTATAATTAAGGCCTCAGTTTCCATTACGGTCTTACCAGAATAATGATAGGAACAGAAGTCAGTATCAGTACAAGTTATATTAAACCCAGCAGTTTCTCACATTTGCGCTGCTGATAAACTAATTAACTTAGTCTGATGTTGTATTCTGCAGCCGCCAGATTGTGGTTCCAAGGATATTGAAATGCAATCTTAAAATTGAGGTTCCTGCTCATCACCCGCAATGAGACTGCAGTGGAAGGTTTTCTGGGCTATCTCAGTTATCAGTTATTGGCCAAAGAATTACATATGTACTACCAAAGATGACTGTACTAGTCTGTCTTAAGACCAAGATCAGTCCCATCTTGCTGTCCCTGGATATTAGAGCCTTTGTCATCTACTGGTCTGGAGTTCCCACTTGGGAAACTTCCTCCTCATCTGGAAATATGGAGCCAAGAAGGCCTCAAAAGAATTGGGGACCTTTTTCCAGACATTCAAAGGTTTTCTTTGGTTCAGGGATTCTGACTAATCATGTATTGTTCAGAGGTTGTATACAAAATCCATTATGACTAATAGTGCAAAGCATGTATGCTTTGCAGATCTAAAATTTTTCACAATATAAACGTACTGTCAAACAAGGACAAAATTCTCAGTTTTATATTTCATCAATCTTTTATAGCTTCAGCATCATAAAATGAGAATAACAACCCGATGCAAAACCATGCAAACTTAGCTGTTTTAGCTATTCTTTCACATTTAATTTATTTACGTACAAATGCAGGATCTGATTAGGCTGCAGGCAGAGGTGCTCAGACGCAGCTAGTATTTTCTGATTCTGAATCACGTTTTAAAAGTAGGTGTTTTGAATAGATGCTTATGAACATCTCTAAGTTCACATTCAGCACATAGTAGCCTTTCTGCCTGTTTCATGGCCTGTTGTACTGTGTACCTTATTGGATGAATTCCAGTTGGCTAGGGATTACTTATGTTAAATAGACTATAAAAAAGTCTGTGGTGTAAGTCACAGTCCTGGAACATTTATACGGCAGCAGAAAATTTTTATGTACTGGGTGATAAAATAAATCTGTTTGCTGGAATATCTCTGATTATTTTATTCAGATGTAATTCTAGTCTACTTCTGCAGAGTATTCCCAACAGCATAGAGCTGATATTAGAGCCAGTTCTTGAAATCTTATTCCTCCCATCTGAACTAATAGCAAACTAGCCATAACTAAGGCATTCTCAGTGGAGTGAAATTGCATGGAAAAGAAGAAAACTTCCTAGCTTTTTATATGATAAATCAAAGCTAACTGGAGTATATTTTCTCTTTTATTCAGCTGTGCAGCACCTAATGGTCTATGTCTGTACACATGTGCATATGTTCTCCCCCTAAACTCACAAGCAAATTTTCTAAAAATATTTACTTGTACATAATTCAGGGATGATTTCTTCTGCTGCTAAAGTTACTGACTGAAAGTTCAGCTTCAGCACTACTCAGGAGACTAAGTCTATGATCATGACAATCCACTTCAGTCTAAGGCTCTCTGGGTTGTCTGGCACTGATATGCCATCACTGTTGTATTGTGCACATACCATCATCTTTGAGTTGACGGATACTGTAACACCAGATGAGAAACTAGCACTGTGCATGTTTAGTGTATGATGCTTTAAAGATTTTAGTCTTCTGTAAAATGCTGATAAAATCAACATTGATACTGCCTTATATTGTTAGAAAGGGCTGAGATGGCACATTAAAATCCAAATACACCACTGAGGTATAGCTTAGGAGCATTCCTTTTATCAAGTCACATTTTTCCATTTTTATCTTTTTCAAGTCTGTGTGACTTGACTGTTTTTTTCTGGGAACCCACCTTTTGCCTCTTGGTATTCTAGACTAGGAGTTACTGGTACAATAAGAAAGTACTCTTGGAAATCATATACTTGGAGATCTAATTACAATAATTTGAGGAGTTAAAGCCAGCCAAGTATTTCAGTTGTCAGTCACAGCAAGATTAATTTTTCAAGATCTGTTACTTGACTGGGTATTAATGGTTCCTTGTGCTGTTGAAGCTTGGTCACTTGACAGGCTTAACAGTCTGCTGGAAGCAGTTGGGTGTTATTCCAGTTCCTTACCCATCAGATAAATACATTTGTCCATGTTAGTCCATGTATGTCCTTTCCAAATGCTGAATAATAATACAGAAATGTGAAGAGGGACTGTTGGATGCTGAGTCACTTAATACCTTTCTGTAAAGGGATATTTCATTCAAGTCTGTAAAGCAATTTATCTTCAGAAATTATGTTCAGAAGTTATTTGGTGTGTATTCAAGATGATTTAGGCTTACCCTTTTCTTAAGTATTCACTAGTGGAGCCTGAAGCTCTCTACTCTTGGCAGCAGTTGCAGTTTGTCCTGGTTTTGCAGATTTCTTTACTTATTTTCCCTTCTGCTTGCTATCATCTCACTTTTATTCAAAGTCTTCCTAGATAAGCTATCAGCAGGTAGCAAGGCCATGTAGGAAACATGACCTGCTTACAAATTACATCCCATACTGGTTAGATATATTTTTTTGACACCAGGAAATACACAGAATAAGACCTTTCTATTTACTTTGGGGATCAGCAACTTCTGCTGCGAAAACAAGTGTAAAGAAATGAAAAGATTCAAATACTTTGTAGAAATGCTTCACTCTCAGTTTGAAGCCTGGGAATCTTCAATGCTGTAGGCATGACAGCACTCTAGCAGTGTGTATCTAATCTCGGGTGTTAGAGCTCAGGCTAAATTAATTCTCTCCCCTCAAAATTACTGACCCACGTTCAGGTGAAAAGCCTAGCAGTTCCCTAGCAGACAGGGGTGAGGGTGCGGGGTCTCTCTTGCAGAATGAAAGCTTTAAAGTAGGGTGGATCTGATTCAAAATACCACCCTGGTTTCTACTGGGGTCTGTTGGAACAAACAAGTCCTGGCACCACCAGGGAGGAGCGGCGTGGGATGGGGTCAGGGTTTGGGTGGTGCCCACCTCAGTGTGGCCCTGAGCCGGGCAGGGGCAGGGCTGCGGTGGGGCGAGCGCCAAGGCCTCATCCACTTGCAGCCTCCATTTCAAGATCACCTGAAACCTGGAACCTTTTTGCTACAGCAGTCTCCTTGCCTGCCCATCCACTTGCAGCCTCCATTTCAAGATCACCTGAAACCTGGAACCTTTTTGCTACAGCAGACTCCCATCCTGGCCCAGGCGCCTCCTGCTGCTGAGGTACTGCCCTGCCTGGCAGCCCGTAAGCTGACCTGTATTCACTGAGAGATGGCTTTCTCCTAGGTGCACTCCCATTCACCCCACAGCTGGCAGCGGGGTGCCAGGCTGGGAACCTCCATGGTGCTCCAGCACCAAGCTGCTGCCGGAAAGGAGAATGTGGGGTGGATCATAACCAAAACAGCTCAGGAATGACTGACAAAGCTACAAAGTTTTCTGCCAAAACAGGTGACTGAACCTGAAACGTTTGAATTTTCCAAATAACGAGCTCATAGCTGACCTATTTTGTGTGTATTGTGGGGCTACTGGTTCTCACACTGGCTGAGCTTGTGATATCAGTCACTTCATTTTTTTTCATGAATATTCTTCAGTAGCGTTTCAGTTTGCTAACTTAAACCATGACATAAGCTTTTTCTAAGCATTTGATTTCCTTGACAAGTTGGTTACGTGTGTGTATTCTGACACTTGCCTCTTTTTTGCATCTGTGGAATCAGCAAAGAATTGGAAACATTCATGTGACTGTATTTCCTTCAGATGAGGAGTTCATTGTCCTATATCCCAAAAGGAGTCTCATTTCTCTGACAAAAAGTAAGTCTTCAAAGTCTAGAATAATGTATCCGGAATTTATACCAGAATCCACAGTACTTATCTTTTTTGTGGTCATGTGCAAAAGTTTAAGGAAAAGAGTTTTTTCCCCATAAGGCATTATGATGCCTATGACACTGCTTTTTGCAAGCAGCAGTATTAAAGGGAAGAGTATTCTATCCAAACACATTCGTTTATTCAATGGAGATGATCTATAATGGAAGAGTAGCATTAATAGATTAAAACAAAAAACACATAAATTTGAAAGTGATGAATCTTTTGCATCAGTGACTACAGATTTGAAGAAAATATCATATATAATCTGGGTCAAATAAATACTTTTTTTTTTTAACTTCTCTAAACCTATTGTGTTCCCACACAGCTAAAACCTCGGTAAATTACTCCATATTCTCTAGACAGTGTAAGCATGGTTGTTTCTTCAGACTTCTGTAAAACTAGTGTAACATCTTTGAGTTCAGTGGAATTGATTTATATAAGTTAACTTAAATTGGAAACAGTCTTGTAAGTAATGTGTAAGTATTGTAATTATGGGTTGAGTACTGAAATTTCTTTTTTCTTCTGAAAAATTTCCCTCTTAAAGTATCACTTTTAAGAAACAGTGGAATTTGATGGAGTATATGAAATTGATTTACCATAGTATGTGTAGTACAGGGATTTATTATAATTTTATAAAACTACTGACTCCAGTATGTTGTATTGCATATTGCCTTTTTTTTTTTTCCACCTAGACATTAAAATGGTTGGGTTTGGTTTTGTTTTTCCAGCGAGTACATCACCCTGTCATAACAGTAATAAAATTTAGGACAGATTGTGATATTTCACATATTTACACAAATCTGGAACAATCCTACTGAGATGAAGGAATTGCCTGAGATTAGCAGAAATTTAAATGTTGATTTCTTCTAGATTTACAACAATGAAACTGAGATTACTCTCTAATTTTAACAAATAGGAAATTTACTTTAGTCAAGTGTGTGATACGTTTTGATGACAGATCTAGTTATGCATAAAATTCCCACTAAAAATAACCCATAGGTACCTAGTGTGATTTTAAATTCCCTTTCTGGGCTAAGACTACCATTGTCTAAGAATTTCTTTTAGAAAATATTTGCATAAACTTCCACTAGCTGTACACAAGACTACTTTTTTCACAATCCAAGCTGATGAAAAGGCATGGCACGAAGCTGAAGTAAATATACCTAGCATTTATATGGGCTTATTAGCATATTAACTCAAAAGTAGTGAACACTAATCACATCCATATTACAATCAGTCATGTCAAAGACTGAGCAGAATGGATAATTCACCTGTTTGAAGTATGGCAGACAGAGATGGGGAGATGGGATCCAGGAAAGCTTAAATCCTTCGTCTATATCCATTGAGTATTTAAAAAGAACTGCATAGAACCTCATGGCAACTTTGCTGTTTGATTTTCAGCATCATGTGTTTCACAATGTTACACTGAGCTCTGAGTAAATTTAAAGCATCTATTTATCTTTTATTTCTGTATATTATTCTTTCAATTTCAGTTGACTCAAACTTCACTCATGTTGGACAATAGTTTGCCCCAAGAGTGTCTATGGCAACTGAAAGCTGATCAGACAAATCAATCTCCACAGAAAATGTTTTGCTTTCTCTCTACTAATTATGAACTTGTTTTACCAGTTTGACTTCTTCCCAGAAACAAGCAAGCCACTCTGAGCTGCTTTGTGCATAAAATGTTCATGCACACCTTTCTAAGGTCCCTATTATAATTTTCTTTACTTTCTCCAACAAAATTAATGTCAACTAGAAATACACCACAACTACTACCAAAAGCCTGAGTTGCTCCATAAATATTTTTACTGAATGTTTCTGCACTGTATATTGTCTACGTAATGTTTATCAACTCGTCAAAGCAGACACATGTAGGGTTCTGATAGACCTGATTCAGATCTCAAAACAGTGTAAATCTAGGGACAAATTGATTAAACTTGATGGCATGTCATTTGTGTAGAGCTAACAAAACAAGAATTACCTGAAGTTATAATGTACCAAGTTAATTTTAGGTACTGTTACTATTACTGTTGTTTTATTAGGTTTTCTCCTCCAAAACAGTGTATTCAAATCAAATTATCTTGGTTCTAAAGCATAAATTACTGCAATGTTACTAGTATAAATTATGCTCATTCTGTACTTGAATGACTAATCAGGTTCTTCTAAATTTCTTCATCTTTTTCTCCCAAGTGTCTGTTTAGCAATAGAATAATAAGTACCAGATGTCTCACCAGCAGGCCTTGAATGAGATGTGTCAGCTAAGACCAGCTAAAACCAATGCTTTAATATCAGTGCCTCTTGACATTGTAGTCAGGAATCTTTGTATTGCATGCAGCGTACTGTATTTCCTTTTCTTTTTGTATGAGAACATAACATAGCTGAAATCTAAAATTTGCATTTTCTTTTAAAACATAAGACTGAGTAAGTCAGATGCAACAAAAAGCCAGTTGATTCTCTGCCTGAGTAATGTGAACTACATAAACTAACTCTTAGGCTTTTGTATTTCACCCTTAAGTCTCTAGGTGAGCATATCTATTTAAATCTGTTGGGAAAGGTCCATAATGAAAGTAGAACCATGTTTTTAATCCGTCTAGTTTGATGTTTAGTTCATTATTAATGATACAACGGTTTTACGCACATAAAGTACCTCACCAATCTGTTATAGTTTACGTTACGCCACTCAATTATACTGAATTTTTTAAAACGTTATTTTCTTAAGATTTCTGTTGTTGTTGTTGTAGAGCAAAAGTCACTTGCAATCTGCAGTGACAGTGCATGTATCAGAAAAATATCTTTTCCTTTCATGGCTACATAATATCAGAACTATAGAAGTCTGGAACTGATGAAGCAAGAAAAAAAAAAAACAACACAAAAATGCAGCTTTCAGTTTTGCTCAACATTTGGGAATCTGGGATAGGACCTAGTGATATGCTGTGATCTGTTGCCCAAGAAGGCTGTCCAAGTGCAAGGTATACTAGGTTAGCAACTTCTCAGCTCTTCCACTTACTATTTAATACTATCCTTCTTCAACTTTGAAATCTGTCAAACAAATATGCTAGGATATTTCCTGCTTAGTATGTTCTATATGTGGCAAAGGCTGATTTCTGTACCCAGAGTGGACTAACCCCTCCAGCAGGATAAGCTGGGAACATGACTTTCTGAGCAGCTGCTCTAGCTTAAAGCTGAAACCTGGAGATCCTGGTGGATGGTCAGCTGAGCAGGAATCAGTAGTGTACTCTGACAGCATCCTGGGCTGTATCAACAGGGCACGGCTGCTATATTGAAGGAAGTTATTATTTCCCTTACTCAGTTTTTGTTAAACCGTATCAGTATTACTGAGTCCAGTTTTGCTCCCCACTCTCCCCAGTACAAGACAGATATTAATGAACTGGAGCAAGGTCAGGGGAGGCCAACCAAGCTGTTCAGGGCTTGGTTGGATGTGTATGTGGAGTTCTTTACAGTGAGGGTGGTGAGGCACTGGAACAGGTTGCCCAAGGAAATTGTGAATGCTCCATCCCTGGCAGTGTTCAAGGCCGGGTTGGACAGAGCCTTGGGTGACATGGTTTAGTGTGTGGTGTCCCTGCTCATGGCAGGGAGGTTGGAACTAGGTGATCTTAAGGTCCTTTTCAACCCTAGATATTCTATGATTCCATATGCATGTGCACATGCGTGAGTGTAACATACTAGCTGACTGCCCATATCATGGTTATGAAGAAGATGGAGCCAAGCCCTGCACAGCAGTGTATGGTGGGAGGAAGAAGGATATAAAATAAAACAGGAAAGAATCAAAGTAAGTATAAGAGGATAACTTTTCCCTGTGAGGAAAAACACTGGAGGAGTTCCTCAATAGAGGCTTTCAAGATTGAACTTGACAAAGCATTGAGCAATCTGGAATGAATTCAAAGGTGGCCCTGCCTTGAACAGAAGGATGGAATAGAGACCTAACAAGGATCTCTTCCAGCCTAAATGCTTCTGTAAGTTATTTGAAAACAGCAGCCGTGTACAAACTCCTGTGATAGTTTAGCAAGCTGATTGTTGCATTAGCAGATTTTTCCTTCTGCCTTAGTTCTCACTAAATCAGGTAAATACAGTACCGGAGGGTTGTTGGTTCTTTATTGACTAACTTCCTAAAATCACACAAGCGTTGAGAGATATAGTTGTTTACATTAAATAACTTTTAACAAGATAACAGTTCTACCTTAAATAACTTTTAACAAGATAACAGTTCTAACAGCATGTCTATATGGAGACAGAGAAAAAATACAGTAAGGTGCTAGAAGACCCCAGACCAAAAATCACCACTGGACAAAAAAAGGGCATATGGGGTGAGTGCATAAATTGTAAGGGTATAATTGCCCAGGGATTACTTTGTTCAGGATTCAGGGTCCCTCTTTGGAGCACCCAGCTCGAGCTGCCCCTTTTCTTGTACCACTCAATTATTTAATTATTTTTTTTCCCGGAATCTGATGTCTGAGACTCTGCTGCAGGAAACCTAGGGTCAAGCTTGAAGGAGGAGGAAGCGCACACAAGAGTATGTGTCTGAACAAGTAGTTAAAAGGGGTATCAGTCTGCTCACTAGAGCCACCTTCTGTGAAGGGACTCCAGTCCTACTAGTTAAAAGTCTTGGGTGGTGGGTGAATGCTCAGGCAGCGTCTCTTCCCCTAACACAACTATCTAAAATGACATTTTCTTTATTCTGTTTTGTAATGTCTGTTTACCATGCTTTTCTGATATTGAAGATATCGATCCATTCCTCTTAAATCTTTAGAGAATCTGAAAGATTCTGCCCTTTTATGGGCAGTGGTTCTGAAGCAGCAAAGTGAGGGGTTTTGTTTTGCTTGGTTTGGGTTGTTTACAAGGGAATCTGATTTCCTTGTGATTTAGATCCACAAAAATCAAGGAGGTACCTTATGCTCTTTTTCAGTGACCCTTGAGATATATGGAATCATGGTGTTAAACTGGAGAGGTATCTACAGAGAAAACTCAACAAACGGTGTATTTTTGGAGATCTCTGTACAGGGTAAAAATCTTCTTAACTCCTAAAGGGATAGCTTTTTGTTTCAAAAAAACATCAAAAATTCATGTTATGCTTTTGAAATTCATTTTTCTGACCTTTCTACTTCAGATGTGGCTGACTGCTTGGATTGAATATGGAATATTTTACCTTGATACCTCACCTTTTGTCTTTAAAGTATTACAGAGTACTTCATAAAGCTGTAAATTAAATACTGATAGTGCACTAAATGTGTAAGTAAAGGTATCAGCAGTTGTGCACTCAGCTGTGGCTTATGCTTACCTATGCACTTGAAAATTTCTTTTATTAAGAGGAATGCTGGCAGGGATTCCTAAGTCATGCCCTAACCCTTGAGAGGCGTGCTTCATACTACCACCTGAACAGATCAGATTTTAGAGACAGACAGAGTTGTCTTATTCCAAATACAACCTTGAAATGTAAAGTATGACTACAACTCTGTATGTGTTGGTGACTGAGATGCACATCTGACTGTCCATCATATATTTCTACTGTTGACACAAACAGGAAAAAAGTAAGAGCCTTGCACTTCCATTTCAGATCATTCTAAAATTACAATCGCATTTCCCCTCCAATTATTTTAAAATTAATTTAGTGTTTTAACCATTTGAAGAGACTGGGCCTAGAAGTTAAAGCTCTTACCCAGACTTCACTTGTATAACTTGTACAACTTGTACCATTGCACCCTCAAAGTGAAAAAAAAAAAAAAAAGAAAAAAATTCTGATCAGCTGATTCATTCTCTGGAGATGCTTTTTTTTCTCCATAGAGTAGGGAGTAAAACCAGAACAACCAGCTTCTGACTTAATTGGGATAAATCTAGACTAGAGATAATGATTGACTAGGTTGCTGCTTTAACCTAACCTACTTCCATTATCTTCTAATCTCAAGGGAAACATTTCGTTTATCAGTTTATCCTCAGGAATATCAGTGGGCACCCAGTTTTGATTTATAACACAATGTAGAGCAGCCTCTGGAATCTCTAAAGATCACGGATGAAAACTTTTGTTTATAGGCTCTGTGACCTAGTCACATCCTCTCTTGCATATCATATGGTTGTGATGGAGTGAATGGCCTATGTGGCTTTTTTGGTCATTCTCATCATCAGTTAGATACCTAATTGTATTCTGATTCTGTATGGCTGATTTGGAAAATTAGAAATGTTCATAAATTGATGAACTAGTGTTGTGTGAAATAGAAAATTTTGATTATGAAAGAAGTCAGATTTCTCCCATTCCCCTTGGGAGTGTTCAAGCTTTCCTCTGTAAGAGTCTGAACACTAGCAGTATTTGCTACTAAAATTATTAGTAAGACAGCAATATTTCCAAGTAAAATACACCCGTATGTAAAGATATCTTCTCAGTATTACTGAAAGCATGCAAGGAAAAGGTCTTTTCTAGAGAAGAATGAAAGAAAAAATAGAATAGAAGTATAAACAAAGTAAACCCCAAAAATATAACTTGGTTTGATCTGGGGAATGAACTCCTAGTCATTCTGTTTAACATTTGAAGATAAAACCTTTACAAAGCAGGAGCATGCACACCACACAGTTTTCAAAGCAACCAATATTTTGTGAATCTACATTACTTATTTGTTCATATTGCCTGATCATAAGTACACTTTTGAGCCTATCATAGTGTTTTCATTTAATAATTTTAAAAGGTAAAACAAACAAAAAAACCCCAACACTTGTGTGAATGTCTCATGGTAGTAAAGATACCTATTATTATATCTATATAAAAAACAGAGCAAAACCTCTAACTGAAAAAAATATGAAAAGGGTAGCATACTGTGTGATGCTACTTCATACCTTGCTGTCGTGGTTTAAGCCCAGCCGGTAACTTGGAACCACGCAGCCACTTGATCACAGCCACTTGCTCACTCCCCGCCTTTCTCTTTCTCCCCCTGCTCCCAGAGGGATGGGGAGGAGAATCAAAAAAATGTAACTCCCACGGCTTGAGATAAGAACAGTCCAGTAACTAAGGGAAGTCCTTGGTTGGGGTAAACATTACTTTGCAACAACTAAAAACATTGGTGTTAGCAGTGTTGTTCCCAGGCTGAAAGTCAAAAACACAGCACTGCACCAGCTACTAAGAAGGGGAAAGAATGACTGCTGTAGCTGAACCCAGGACGCTTGCAAAGCTGAATTTTTCACTCTGATGACTTTGGATGTCAGATGCTGTCACATGTCACCCACAGAATAACTAGGAGACAGTAGTTCAGGTTACACAGTCACCTCTTCATGTAAACTTCTTTTATTGTGTCTCGGTATTATTGACTGATGGCAGTTTTCCATTTACCTTTACATGAAAAAATGTTTAAGTGGTTGTTTGAATGTGCAAGATTGTTGAACAGTGTGTTTTATATATATATATTATTTTAAAAGCATTTTTTCTTTCAAATAATGATGCAATTGTCATCTAACTTGCATTAGGCTTCACAGCTTTATTCAAAAGCATACTACATCAAAATCCTTCCTACCTCTTTTCTACCTAGCTCTCACTAGCAAAAAATGTTAAGTTTTCTCAGGATGCGGACTGTGGTTGAAAACGTGATGCTGGGGCAGTTGAAATAACTGACAGCCTTTCTTCCATTCCTCTTTGTCTGGAGGGCCAAGATATGATAATTCACACTGATTCTGATGTGATACTTATTTTCCAGTGCCCATATAACCATCCAAGGGAGCAAAAAGTTTTAAATTGAATGAAATTAAAAATATCTCCCTTCTTGTTGTAGAAATAAGGTTGAACTCAGTCTTTTCTGATTGATTACACTCAAATCCATATGTTTGTACAGGAGATTCACCCCCTGTACCTACAATGTACTAGCTTATTTTAGCTGACATATGGTTCTGATTTAGGCTGAATTTACTAAACGTGGCCTAGTTAGGAGATTGGTTTTTCAGTCTACTACTTACCAGAGTAATTATTAACAGCACATAAAGTAATTGGAAAACATCTCATGAGACAGTTTATGAAGACTCAAGGGTGTGTTCTGCCCTATTTATTTTTATCCTTACAAGATACTATGTTCTGTATGTTTTCCATACAGTTATGCTTTTTATGTTTGAGATACACAACTGTGTCTTACTTATAGATGTTAACGTGAAATTTCAAGCAATCTATAAAAATTAAATTATATAGTAAATAGGAGATTAGATAAAGAACATCTGATTTTATCTATTTTCCCTGCAATCCTCCCTGGTTAATTTTTCTTTTAGCTACATAAGCAAATTATTAAATTCCCCAGTAACTTTAAGGCCACCTAGGTAAGTCTATCAAAACTTTCAGGTCTCACCTGACAACCTAGCGTAAGATTTAAGTTCAGCTTTGGACCCACTATTTTGCCACTGTCTCAGGGTGGACTTAAGATGGAACCAAGCCACTGAATCCACACAGGCAAAGAATAAGAGAAAAAACATTCCAAGCATACCAAAAGCAGATTGCAGGTGGTAAAACCTTCCATAGTCCTCCATGTGGTTTGGATCCACGTGTGGCTACAGTGATAGCAGCTGTTTGGCTGGGAAAAATACTAAATAAAATATTTTCAAGTGAAATTATACTTTGCAGAGTAAAATGGCATTTAAAAAAAAGAAATAAATTAAGAAGTGGTCAGGCCTTTTCTTACAGCAGAATGTTTGAACAACCCCACAGCTGAATCACGTATTTTCTGCTGTAGAAGGGATAGCTCTGCTAGGCATCCTATGGCTGCAGTTAGTACAGACAGCTGGGAGCAGATCACTTGCACTGGGACCCATTCATCTTTCTTTCCCTGCCAGGAAGAGAGCTATAGCTGTGGTTTGACCTCTGGTTTGGGCTGTATGAGACCCATCACTTCAAGGGGTAGGACATACTAGTCTTCATGTCACAGGCTTAATTTTTGAAGCCAAGACTTTAATAAGGTTCTAAAAGAAACTGGAAATTTATATGGATATTCAGGCTGTCGTTTCACTTCAGAATTTAAGATAGAAGACTAATCCATTTTTCCCATGGGGGTCATATACAGACTTCTGAAGCACTTGAGCTACTCTCAGCATCAGACACAGGATCAGGGTTCAGTGAACCCTGACTTTGATGCAGTACAGCAATTACATATTTCTAACTCTTCCCTAAGGAATCAAGGTGGCTCACTGTGACCCTTATAGTGAGTCAGACTCACTGGTAGATTATATCCTGGTCTGAAAGCATCCTATAAAATTAATGAGATTACTGCTAGGTAACAAGCAACTTTTTTTAATGTTCAGATTGCCGAACCATGACAGAATGGTCGAGGGACCTGCTCTAAGGAAAAGTAACTCCAGTCATTAGGCTGATCAAAGGCTGTTCTGCAAACACAGAAGTGACTGGGAGAAGAAGAAACAGAAAATTTACTCTTTAACTGTAATAAATGACTATTTCCAGACCTGAAAATTGCATTAAAAGAAAACAAAAATTGCTAGTACATGATACAATGCTATACTTCCACTAACTGTGATTTTCAGTTTGTCGTGCATTTAAAGCTGCACATTTGAAAGTTGACAGTACTCTGTCCTTAAGAAGGAAGAATTTGGAACAGGTGCAGCATTATGGTCTTTAGAATGTTATTATGGAAACATGAATAATGTCATTCGGAAGGGTAGCCATCTGCTTTCTGAATATGTCACTGATGCAGCAGCAGCAATGTGAAAGTGATACACAGGGTTGTTTCTGCAATAGATTTAGCAGAAAGCTTGTGCTTTTTGTGGAGAAAAATATGTTCCATTTTCAGTTTGGTTTTAATAAGCATGTGTAGAGTATGTGTTTTGTAAATATTATAAAGACAACTATAGTATGATGCATTTTGCTTGTGTAATTTGCATCCTATTTTACTGAGTTTTAGCACAACGTTTTGTGCAAGATTAAAAATCAGCATTTTTGTGATTTAGGATTATTTTACTGAGATGTGAGTATTTACAAAATAAAAAATGCTAGAAAGAGAGTAGTTTAAATTTCAAATACTAACTACAGATAACATACTTCTAGAGCATCAGCTGTGATAGGAGTACTAAGTTAACATCCAAGACTTAGGGCAAGTGTCATCTATCAAAGAGGGGAAACGTGAAAGGGAAAGCTAACTTCAAAAAGCAGCAGAGTCTATCAGTTGGAGTCAGCATTTACAGGAGCACTGTGATACCAGATTTATTAACAAGCTTTTTGAAAATGACAGAAATATCACCTCTTAATGTTGTGAATAACAAGTAAATCTGTCTTTACAGGGACAAAATGTGTTCATTATGGCATAAAGAATGAAACCTTCCTAGAAACTGACAGGAAACAAGGAAAACTAACTGCTTAGAGACATGCAGGAGAAAAATAAATTTTAACAAGGTCAGGGCAGAATTCATATCACGCTGCAAACACCACAACAAAAAACTGCAGCCACAGTGCTGGCTGCCAGGGATACAGCAGTCACAACTGCAATAAACGTGTATTTACAACACAGAAACTTTTACAAGTATTTAGTGAGTGATAATGAGGGTCCATTTGTACCAAAACGATTCAAAACTTACATCAAACACAATGTGAAAAAGCACTGAAGTGATGGTAGAGGAAACAAGCCACCTGTAAGTGCAGAAGATAGAAATTAGACCACACAATGCAATTTGGCTTGCTCAGCTGGAGTAGAAACACTTCAGGGAGGAAAACAGTGAAATTAATTTTAAGTGGCTGACGAAGAAAGTGCTCTTCACATAGTCTGACCATAGAGATCAGCTCCCCAAAAGGAGGACTTACCTGTTGTCAGGGGCAATCAGGAAAGGGAATTTGTCACTTGCACTAGCAGGGCTGCGATTACTATAAGAAATACCAAACATACCTTCTGCAGGTAGCTCCTTGTGGGAGCTGTGGTGGCAAAAATACAAATGTAGGTGCCCAGAAGCATGATTCGTCACTCTCCTGCAGCATCCCTGGGGGTACAGGAAGCAGCCACTGGCTATACAGGCACCTGCTTATCTGTTGTGAGGGAAGCGATCAAAACAAGATACGACCAGGGCACTACACGTGTCCTGGGACTTCAGATTGAATGATAGGAAAAAAGATATCTCAGCTACAGGCTCAAAGTGGATGATTTTCACTATATGAAGCAAAGGCAGGGTGGTGCAGGGACTGTGCAGTTAACCAAAACATCACATTGCCTCTGCATGAGGAAGTTCAATTAAGGTTGATAAGAACACAATAATGTGACTTTTCTTTGTTCCATAGCCTTTGGCTGTTCAACTTCAGTAGTCCTTTAATGCAGGGCTTTGTTTGCATAATTTCTTTTGGTTGCATTTCTTTATTTCTGCGGCAGATAAAAATGCCACTGATCTCTAAACTCAGTACTGAAGAATGAGGAGATCAGTCACAATGAAAATTAGACATTGCACTAGTAAATAACTAGATGACAGACAGGAAAACTATTGCTTAGCAGTCTGAAACAGTTAGGCCAGGAAAGGAATCCACTGTGATACTCCTTTGAGTTTCTCTTCACTTGGATGAGAAAAGACTCCAACCAAGAGTGCCTCATAAATTTCACCCATACGTACCAGCATTCCTCTTCTGAACAAAATATTGGATTGAAATTAAGGGTTAGGAACACATTGTTTAAATAGGAATTAGAAATTTGCAGATCTGTTACTAAGATTCACAAATCCTGTCCTTACCAGTATTTTCTTTCTGTAGTTCCATGGCAGTAAGGCATTATTTTTTTGGAGGCTTAGTTATAAAGTGAGAACAATGTATGTGTGAGAGTTCTAAATTGCAGAGGAGTGAACATCTGCAATAGAACTATCACATAGGAGCAAAAACAATCCCATCCACAATAACTGGGGGAACATTTGGGCCAACTGGGACAGCAGTACAAGTCCCATGGGCAAGTAGTGACTGATGTCTGCTTCTGCATGGGCTTCACTAGAAATCATGACTCACAAAATATATAGAAAAACTAATCAACAAGGGTCCTACTTACTGAGATGTGTGGAATGGAATGAAAAAGGCCAAGTAAGTGCAGTATTTTTTTGTGAAGCATAGCTGTGCAGTTCCTTTTTTCCTTTTTCTCTCCCAATTTCTGTGTCATGGGCCATTCAAATGGTCAGTTTAAAGTTTAGCTCATTTTTCAATTCATTTGCATAATATAAATGGATCATGATTCCATTGCACAGAAATTATTCACAGATTTACCAGAAACATGCCCATAAATGTCATGCTGTTTATAGAAATGAAATGGCCGAAGACAGAAGAACAATTGGAGTAAATAAAATCCTAAATAAATCAAACCTATAGTAGATGGATTTACAAGTATATTGGGTTTGCATGGCAAGGTTTTAGTCCAGGGGAACTACAGGTCTAGCTCCTGTGAGAAGCTGCTAGCAGCTTCCCCCACATCCAATAAATCCAATGCTAGCCAGCCCGAAGATGGACCCACCACTGGCCAAGGCCAAGCCCATCAGCAATGGTGGTAGTGCCTCTGGGACAATATATTTAAGAAGTGGTGAAAAATTACTGCACATGAGCAACTGCAGCCAGAGGAAAGAATTACATGTGAGAGGAACAACTCTGCACACACCAAGGTCAGCACAGAAAGGAGGGAGGAGGTGTTGCAGATGCCAGAGCAGAGACTCCGCTGCAGCTCCTGGTGGAGACTACGGTGAGGCAGGCTGTTCCCTGTAGCCCATGGAGGTCCATGGAGGAGCAGATACCCACCTGCAGCCCATGGAGGACCCCACAATGGAGCAGGTGGATGACTGAAGGAGGCTGTGACCCTACGGGAAGCCCACACTGGAGCAGGCTTCTGGTAGGACCTGTGGCCCTGTGGAGAGAGGGGTCTGCACTGGAGCAGGTTTGGTGCAGGACTGGTGACCCCGTGGGGGACCCACGCAAGAACAGACTGTTCCTGAAGGACTGCACCCTGTGGGAGGGATCCACATTGGAAAACTTCATGAAGAACTGCAGCCTGTGGGAAGGACTCACATTGGTGAAGTTCATGAAGGACTGTTTCCCATCACAGGACCCCGTGCTGGAGCAGGGGAAGAGTGCAAGGAGTCGTCCCTGAGGAGGAAGGAGTGGCAGAGACAATGTGTGATGAACTGACCACAACCCCCATTCCCTGTCCCCCTGCACCGCTGGTGAGCAGGACACAGAGAATTAGGAAGTAAAGTTGACCCTGAGAAGAAGGGAGGGTTGGGGGGAAGTTTTCTAAGATTTGTGTTTATTTCTTATTATCCTACTCTGATTTGATTGGTAATAAATGAAACTAATTTCCTCAAGTCAAGCCTATTTTGCCCAAGACGGTGACTGGTGAGTGATCTCTCCGCCATCCTTATCTTGACCCATGAACTTTTCATTATATTTTGTCTCCCCTGTCCAGCTGAGGAGGGGCATGATAGAGCCAAGGGGCACTTGGCATCCAGCCAGGATCAACCCACCACGATGAGATTAAACCTAGGATGGAGTTTGCCAGACCAAATATACACCCTGAGCTACCTGTATGATCTCCCTCTGCAGTCATTCTTCAGTGTAATTAAGGCAAATATTTAGAAAAGGTCAATGTGAAGAGATTTTTAAAAATGCATTTATAATGACTATATAAATAGAATTTTCTTGTATTATTATTATTAACTATCAGTGTATCAGCTGCCTAGTTTTTTGACAGAAAGGAAGTAATAGACCTGGAAAAAATATTTAAACTGAGAGGTATCTGTGGCATCTGGCTGTCTTTGGTCAGGGAAGCCATGTGTATACAAACCTAATAGTGATGAACAGACAAGGAACATTCTGATTTATCATGTAGAGAACTCGATAAGAAATTGAAATGTACGAGAATGTATGAGAATGTACGAGAAGATTTCAAAGGGAAAGAAGGCAAGTTTGAAAGTCCCAGGGGAAAGATTAAAAGTTGGGTGAAAAGGGAACAAAAAGGTTAAGGGACATGGTAAGCTTTAAAGCATACTCTTACATTTTCTTTGAAGATGATAATTCAGTGAATTTTGCTAACCTTTGTTGTCCTGCCTCTCATCTGTGTTCATGGAAAGGACTACTAGTAGAGACAGAACTGTCACCATTATGTCCTAAATCTTAAATGGTCATTGTCCAATGCACTTTGTCAACAAAAAACTCTACCTAGGTTTTGACCAATGCAGTAGAAATACCACCTTGTGTCCATGAAGGATCAAATGCATACTGTTAGGACAGTAAATACAGTGCTGTGAAACTGAGCAGTCTTTTTAGTATTTATTTGTATCCCAAATGCCAAGTTATAAGATTTGGGAACACTTCCTAACCCTAGTCCAGGATCAGTCTGACACCTTTAATGTGTCATAAGCTATATCTGCATGAGCACTTAAAGATACAGAGTATTTGTATAGAATCATAGAATGGTTATGGTTGGAAAAGACTTTAAGATCATCTACTTCCAACCCCACTGCCAAGTCCATTTATATGTCTGCAAGTAGCACAAATGCAGCTGTCTGCATGTGAGATGAACTATCCTTATTTACAATAATATATATCTTCGCTTTTCAGATTTTTTTTTCCATTACACAAAAATTATTCATAGAGGCTTTATTAGATTCATGTGGCAAGACTGTGGTAGCCAGAGGGCTGCTGGAGTCATGTCTGTGAGAAGGCACCAGAAGTTGCCCCCATGCCCAATGGAGTTGGTTTCAGTCAGCTCCAAGACAGACCTGTCGCTGGTCAAAGCTAAGCCCATCAGTGGTGTTGGTAGTGCCTCTGTGATGAGATATCAATTTCTTATCTGAAGGGGGCCCACAAGGATGCTGGGGAGGGACTCTTCATTAGGGACTGTAGTGGTAGGACAAGGGGTAATGGCTTCAAACTTAAACAGGGGAAGTTTAGATTAGATATAAGGAAGAAGTTCTTCACAGTGAGGGTGGTGAGGCACTGGAATAGGTTGCCCAAGGAAGTTGTGAATGCTTCAACCCTGGAGGTGTTCAAGGCCAGGTTGGACAGAGCCTTGGGCAACATAGTTTAGTGTGTGGTGTCCCTGCTCATGGCAGGGGGATTGGAACTAGATGATCTTAAGGTCCTTTCCAACCCTAACTATTCTATGTTTCTATGATTCTATGATTCTATGATTCTATATTTAAGAAAGGGTAAGAAATGCTGCACTGACAGCAGCTGAGAGACACAAGTGAAAAAATGCTAGAGAACCCTGCAGACACCAAAGTCAGTGCAGAAGGAGGGGAGGAGATGCTCCAGGCACCAGAGCAGAGATTCACCTGCAGTCTGCGTTGAAGACCATAGTGAAACATATTGTCCACCTGCAGCCCATTGTATAGCAGCTATCCACAATGCATCCTGTAGAGGACCCCATGCCAGACCATGTGGATATGATCTGAAGTCAGCAGCAGCCTATGAAGAGCCCACACTGGAACAGAGTCCTGGCAGGAACTGTGGACTGTGGAGAGGAGCCCAAGAAGAATCAGGGTTTCTGGCAGGAACTGTGGCGTGTGGGGGACCCACAATGGAGCAGTCTGTTCCTGAAGGACTGTACTCTGCAGAAAGGACTTGTGCTGAAGTAGTTCTTCAAGAACTTCAGTCTGTGGGAAGGACTCACATTGGCAAAGTTCATGAAGGACTGTCTCCTGTGGAGACACACCATGCTAGAGCAGAAGAGCGTAAGGACGTGAGCAGCAGAGATTAAGCATTATAGACTGACCATGGCACTTCCCCATCCCCTGTGCCACTCAGGAGTTAGGAGTGATGTTGGACCTAGGAAGAAGGATGTATTTTTAGTTTTGTTCTGTTTTCTCACTATCTTACTCTGTTACAATTAATTGGCAATATATTAAATTAATTTCCCCAAGTTGAGTCTGTTTTGCCTATGACTAATTCATAAATAATATCCTGTCGTTATGTCAACCCAAGAGCTTTTCAATGCATTTTGTACCCCTGTCTAGTTGTAGAGGGGGAGTAATAGAATATCTTGGTGGGCACCTGGTTGCCAGCCAAGGTCAACCCACCTCAGATGCTTTAAAGTATTATCATGAAAAGTAATACTGAAATATTTATTTTTATTCTGGGTGATCCAGAATAGCTGGCTGTCACTTTAGGATGGTTATCTGAATTGCTGTCAGAAATAGGATTTAAATCCCAGAACAAGCAGGGAGACTTTTTTTTTTTTTCTTCCTAGGAGAAGAATTCAAACATGGTGAATAAGGTTATTCTTAAATAAAAAATGAAAGAAATCATAGCCCAGTTTTCTTTACTCCATAAAAAGTAGCACTGTGTGCAGTTTCTTGCAAAGCAAAACATTTTGTCTGTTGTTTATGAGTATTTCAGTGAGTCACTTTTATTTCTCTTAAAAGATGCTGAAAGGTAAAGGCCCAGTCCTACATTTCTAAAATGCTTTAAATTATGGGCTGGGTCAATCTATTTGTTGATAATGCTTGAGAATACTGTTCTGAGGCATGCTATTAGCACTAGCAAGAGCAACTTAAGAGGCTTTTTACTTTCTAGCTTTCTCCTTCGTGCTGAAGTATATATCCCCTTCGGCTGAATCAGCGCAGCGCTCTCTGTGGCACCTTCTGTGAAGGAACTTGTCACCTTACAGAGTGTTATTCAGTATGTGACATACTCCATGGGAAAAAGCAAGATCTGGGGAAAAAATGGTCAGAAATCTTTTAAATGAGATTGGCCACCAGAGAAACTGTAACATGGAACTCCACCCTGGGATCTTCTGCTCGCTCTCAGATACTATCCACCATGAGGACAACTGGCGCTCAGCTTTATCAATGAGTAGAGAGTGGTGTCAAAGCAAATGGAAAGGAATCTTCAGTGCAGTTTTTTATTAACTGACCCCAGAGAACACACATTCCAAAGCTGCTGTCAAATTTGTGACAAATTCAGCTGCATTTTTACTTATATCTGAATGTGACTAACTTTTTTATGAATCCCTTCTACATAGATAACTAGATAGCATAGGAAAATAACTGTGTATGCTACAAAAGAAAAACATATACATTGTTGCATACACATGCTTGTTTTAGAATTAGTCAATTTTATCTGCTTCATTACACTGTTTTAGTTATCAGATAATTGTTTAGCTGTCTGAATGCAGTATCTCTTGTTATTAACACAATTTAAATTGGAATTCACCTTGTTCAAGCCCGTAGTCTCTTACAAAGAATGATCTTCATGTCTGTAGACTAATTGCACTAAGAAAGTTCACTACAAAGACATAATTAATAGTCCATAATGTTTGGGAAGGTGACATTTCCTACTTTCTTTGAACTCTCAGTTTGGTATTTGAAAACCAGTATAAGATACTGAATCCAAGATATTTAATCTGGAGTGGTGTCTAGTTGGTAGTTAACTGAAACTGCTTCCTTTCCCCTAGCAGCAATAAACTAGAAAAGACTAATTACCCCCTTTTATAGGTGCAATTTGAACCTAAAACTCTAGAGAGAGCATCAGTAGTAAGCCACTGTTACAGTCGATTTCACCATCTGCACCTGAAAACTGGGACTATGGAACTAGCGAAAGAACACCCATAGCATTTAGTACCGAAATCCCTTAAGTGAATTTTGGCTTTGTTGTAGGTAAAATTTTCAGAACACAGTGATAGCAGTTCTTTCCCCGATTCCTTTCAAAACCACTTTCTTCAAATAAATACATATTCCATTTAATCCATCATTAGTACTTAGTTGAAACTCACTCATCTAAGGATGATGATATATTGATATTTTTGTGAGTTTAATGAACCCTGCTGCATTAATGTATTTTTTGCTTCAGCCTATCTGAAGAAAGAAGCCTTAGGAGATTCCTGTAGCAATAATGGCAACCATTACTTTTCTAAATCTAGCAGAACGTACTACTATAATTTTGTTTTCTTTTGGTCATTTTTTTTTTCCCAATGAATGGTCAGGATTTATTAACTTCAATATAATTCCTTAGACTCAAATTTTTTTTCATTTCTTTTATTTTACTGTTAAGTTGTGAAGTTCTGTATATTTCTGTGTCTTTGTTGTTGTTTACATTAATGAGAAACTATTAAATTTGTTTGTGGTTTCTTAGGCATGCTTTTTGTTAGGCTGGAGTTGTCAGAAAAGGAACAGGTTTTGTGAATGCCAGGTAAAGAGTTGCTCACTGTCACCACATTACCACTCCTCTCCCTCTGCTGCAGGTTTTGGAATCTTGAATGGGGCAAACTCTGCATTCATTACTTTCAAAATTTCTAGCTCTCACTCACAGATTTTGTTGTGCTTTTGAACTGCTGCTGTTACTTAACCACCTCATAAGCATTTCCTCAGTGTACGCTTCTACCGTGCTCCCTATGATTGTGGCACAAGGTCCAAGAAATGCTTCTGACTGTGTGTCTTTCTCAAGTATGCCTGGAAATGAAATGAAGTTTCAAAGGAGTTTTAGCTTCAGTCGACAGAATCCCAGAAATTGAAAGACAGGCCCTTGATTCGTGAGATACAAGCAAAAGATTCAAAGCAATTTTGCCAGAAAAGCAAAAAATAATGTAAATTTATTACTAGTGCAGGTAAACCTTGGCACAGACAAAATGCAGCCTGATTCTGAGCTGTTTCTGCAAAGCATAGCTTGGTTGATTTTGGAGGAGAGAGGACTTATTAGTACTTCATGAAGTTGTATATTTGCACACATAGCTGTTGCTGTCCATAAAGTTGGCCAAGTCATGGATGTCCTTAATTCACATTGAAAATTTTTCTATAACCTGGGTTTTATATATACAAATATATATATATAGAGAGAGGTAGTCTTAGATGGTTTAAAAAGCAACACTTGACAAATGTCAGTTTGACTAGCATTCCTCTAATATATATATGCACAAGGATTCATTTCTTCTTTTTCCAAAGGAGGCTTTGCTGCCTCAAAAGATCTCCTAAACCTGAGTATATATATGGAGCTTGATGTATATTTTGCACGTTTAAATCACTAGACCAGTCAGCTTAAATACATGGTGTCTTACTACTCCATGTAGTAACCATAATGTACAAACACATATGAAACAAAAAAATTCATAAATTTGCAAAGGGCTTGGAAATCTTTAAATAATCTGTTGTTAGAATAATACCTTTAGAATTCTTTCTTTCATTGACTGTAATTGCTTAGTGAAACATAAAATGCACAGAAGTAGAAAACTGTCATTTTGTTTACAAAAATTTTTTATTGATCCATCAATCCATTGTTTATGACTTTGCAGTAATCGGTAAGTTCTGACAATGTCTGATTGGGGATGACTGTCATCCCAATTTATTAAAGGACAAATTGTCTAAGAAAAAGATTGGTTTGTGAATATTAAAACAAGATAATAACAGGAAATCTTGACAAAATTGTACGAATTAATTGAGATTTGGACATGGAGAAAACTTTTTAGTTAATAAGAGAAGCAGAATTCTTTTCAAATTAATTTGAAAGAAATAAAAATGTGAAATCTAGAATCAGTCCCATTTCGTAGCTGGAGAGTCTATGAAAGATGGTCTGAAATCCTTTTTCTAGTGGATCTTTTTAAAAACATCAGCTTCCAGAAACAGAGGGCATAACCTTGTTAAAAACAGAAAGAAAATAAACAACTGAGAAAATGCAACTCCTTAGATCAGTTTTTTTTATCAGATGTTGTCAGAGCTGTTGACAGCTGAAAACGTGGCACTGGACCTTACATATTTAATGTTTTTTACTCTTTTCTGTTGCATCTCCAGACATTCCAGTTTATTCCTAACATCTGCCATGGGACAAAGCTGTGTTTCTGTTGATTTAGATTGCCTCAGAGCACTCTGCTTGCCTTTACTGTTGACTGACACTTCCTGCCATGAGCTGTAGTTCTAAAGTGAGGATATGTTAGGAGATAGGAAAAGAAAAATTGCCAAGTTAGACAAAGAAAGGGCAGATTGACCAGAAACTTCGGTCTGAACTGTGTTTTTCTTCTCACAAACACACACAATCTGTGTATGGAGCGATTTTGTTATGCATAAGTTTCATGACACCAGAGGAGATGTAGAAGCCTGTTTGGTATAATTCTCTACTTTTCTGAATGTTTATCTTGAGGTTTTAGGTATGCAAGAGCAAGAGTGAATTGAAATTGCAGCCATCTCAGCTGGAGATGGGATTTGTTATGTGTGAGAGAACATAAGATTCCCCTTTAGTCAAACATACAGATGCAATAGCATAGCCCCAACTCATGTAATCTTCTCTGTGGTGTCTCTCATTTGGCTTACCACCATTGACCTAGCTCAACAGGAAGGCTTCACCTCTACAAATTCATCTTCAGTGGCCAGAGACAGTGCAAATGCAATGATTCTTTATAACACCTATTCTTGAGAAAAGTCTGGTTTCTTCTGTCAAAGGTCAGGGAGATACAAGGACTAAGATGTTTGTGGTGGAAGAAGGGTGTCCTGGGACTTTCTGTCCTAGGAACTCCCTAAGAACTCATCATGTCCTGAAGGGGAGGTCTCTGATTTGTAGTAAAAAGCAAGCCCATGCTGTAGGCTTTCTTGTGCTGGAAACCAGGACAGACTCGCTGTAGGGCACTGTTGAGCCTGTCAGGCACGTTGGCAGCACCTGAGGGAAGCCTGGGTAAGGAAGGGCAAAATCTTGATTGGCTGTGAGGGGAAAGGGTAAAGCGTGAGAAATAGCCCTGCAAGCATGGAGGGAAGGAAGAGGTGATCCTGAGCAGGAATCCCTGGCAACTTTGTGGAGTGGAAGAAATGAGTGAGAAGAAAGGAGCATCAGAGAGAAACCACCGTGTACTGATTGCAACCCCCTTCTGCACTGGAGAGACTGAAAGCAACCTGTGGTGATAATAAGGTGGGTAGGAGGGGTGCTTGGGGTGAAGCATATGCAGGAGCTTTTCATGTTATTTTTCCCTCCTGTCCTGTTGAGGTGGAAGAGTGAGAGAGCAGCTATGTGGGCTTCTGGCAACCAACCAATGTCAACCCATCATAAGATAAAACATATTCTGACTTGATCTGGGATGAATCTAGTAATTATGTTCTGCAAAGGGGCATATAAACTTTCTAGCCAAGACATAGATACAGATTCTATAATACTAGTTGGTGGTATTAGTAACAGTAATTTCTGTAACTGAAGTAATTGGGACATTTGTGTTGCAGTTTTTCATATAGAAATTTGCATTATATTATATCAGACTGTACAAAAGAGCATAGCTATGTGGTTTTGTTTTAAAATTAAAAAAACCCAAAAAACCCAAGTTGTTCTCTTCCCAAAACCCAACAGAACAGATTACATATACATAAGCACATACACATATGAACTAAAACAAGAAAAGATTTTAAACAAGACTGAAATATTGCAGAAATATAAGCAATGAAGTACAGACTCAATATATCCTGTAGCTTTTCTTCAACGAACATCCACAAAGGTAACATGCTCTTGGGAGGACCTGGTGCCATCACAAAAGTAATTACATTTGATCGTCTCATCATATTAATACGTATTCAAATTAAATTAATGCATATAATTTTGTTTCAATAGAAGTGAAAGTTGATGAGTAGCTGCACTTCCTAAAATTATCACAAACATTAACTCTTTAAAGTTTACAGAATATTAAAGATATCAAAATGTTAAATTTAAGGGGAAAATATTATTTTTTGTTACCTTAACGCAAATGGTATGTCTTTAGCAAACTTTCTAGTTAGGGATGTAGATATGATTCTAGCAGGCAGTGATACTAATGGCAATCATATTGCCAGACATTTTCTGATAAATACCTCTGGAGAATGATAGTTCATCTCAATGGATTATGGACAGGAAAACGTTTCCTTAAATTATTTTCCTAGTTGGAATTGTGCTTGAAATTGTTAAAACATTGTATGTTGATTTATTTTTATTTTTTTTTTTCTGTGAATGCTTTTCTGGTTACTTCAGTTAACATCTGAAATAAATTCAGTTGATTTATTGTGAAGTTTGTGCGCTGAAATAAACAAGCAACTTTATTACCTTACAAATTACCTTACTCTCTTGCCCTCCTGGTACTGCCGCCTGTGAGTCCCTGCTCCTGTCAGTGGAGCTGCAGGCTCTGGGGCAAGGCCTGGTGGGGGCTGGAGGCTCCCTCAGTGGCTCTCGCTGCTCAGAACTGAGACTTCTGGACATGGTGTTTCCCCTCGTTCTGGGGTTGAAGGCTCCTCTCTGGAGATACTCACTGATACTAGCTGGTTTTTAGGGCTATACAGGTTGTCCCCCAACAGGGGCATACCTGAAGTTCACAGTCAGGCCCCAAGTAAATGTGTGTTTAATGAATGTTGGGGAAGGACACTGTAATGAGGATTCTCAAAGGTGCTGCAGCAGCACTGGATGCTGTAGGAACTTTTGGATGTACAGTCCCTTTGCAGTTTCATTAGCATAATTGGAACTGGAACGTACTTTAGTAATACTCAAATTTGGATTGATTATATAATTGGATGACAATAGTAATGCTTAGTGCTTTAACAGTACTTTACATGGTCAGAGAGCTGCGCAAACATTAACTAAATAATCTTCACAGTGCCCCCGTGAGGTTATAATTAAAGATGGAAAAGGCCCATTAGGAGATCATAAAATTCCATTCTCTTGCCAGGACAGCATACATTTGCCCAGCAGAGGACATAGCAGATACTAAACTTCTCTTATGTTCAGTCTTTGCTCCCTTTGTGACATTATTTCAATCTGGGACTTCCCCGAGACTGTAAAGGGACTTTAACAAAGTTTCTAAACAGTGTTATCACTAAAGTGCTCCTTTTTGATGAAGGTAAAATAGACTTTTACTGCCCTTCTCCTTGCCTATTTTTCAATGTCACTGGAAAGCAGTGTATTTGATTCTCCTCAAAATGAATAAAGAAAAGGAAGAAGCTGTTTAAAGATGGGTTAGCAATCTCTTGCTTAGAATAAAAAGAGATAGGAAAGACTCCTGCCTCTCCAGAATAAACTTCCCTAATACTACCTCTCTGCCAATAGCTCAACACTGATGGTATGAAAGTGAGACATCAACTACATAAAATCTCTTTCTGTTACCAGATACTTCGTACAAGCACCATTCAATGCTTATATCCTGTACTTCATCAGGTTTCCAAGGTTACAAAGCTCTTTTGGATGTTAAATATCTGCTCAAAATACAATAATCAATACAATGATAACCTTTAACGTTGTCAATCTTTGTCTTTTTAATATTTCATTGACTGTTTTCCTTGACGGTTCTTATACTTTGATTATAATCATGACAAAACTCTGAATAAGTGCAGATAACGTTCAGCATGCTCAAGGCCATTTTATTTTGTTTGTGTGAATATCCATGCACTATGTAACTCTTTGTATGAATATGGAAAATTAAGGTCTCGGGAGCACCTGTAGTCTAGTTCTGATGCTTGTGACATTACTTCTTATCTGCTATGGTGTAACAGTGGAAACATCTGAAATATTAAGAATCAGAGGAAAAAATGACACTGGAGTCACACTTATGGTTATAGTTACTATACTATTAGCTTTTATATTAGTATGAGGTTCTTTTTCCCAAACAGTTTTGAGGCCAAGACCTCATTTCTATCAATCAAGTTTTATTGAATTAATAATAACTGCAACTATCCTTTTCCAATGTTAACACCTGTCTTGGCGCCCTAATTATTGCTAAATAGCTTTGAATAGCAGCCAATCACATCCATGGCATAATTGGAATTTTTCATTTTTAATATTAAAGAATAGTTTTAAAACTAATAAGAAAATAAAAAGAAAATGTAGAAAACTTGATGAACATGAACTGAGTGATGGTGTAGGAATATTTCAATGCATGTGTAAACATTGCAATACTGGAAAAACATCTTTAAAATAGATCAATGACAACAAAATATTCTTTTTATGTTTTTTAATACATCTAGCTTTGAGTCAGCTACAGATAAACACAGTTTGAGAGTATGGTGGATTGAAAATGACATTTATATTCTGTTTCTGCAAAAAAAAAAAAAAAAAAAAAAAAAGCCCTGATTTTATGAAGCACCTTTTCAATTACTAAATTAAATGTGTGGAAGCCTTGACTAAAGTTAGAACATTACTGTGAAGAGCAGTACTCAGATAGAACAACATATGTGGCATGGTTTGAAAAGCTTAAAATCTCATTGTTTTTAAATTTAAATACTTAAAATATACTAGCAAAATAAAAGGAATATTGATAAATTATGAAATATTTCAAATACATTTGAAGATCCTTTATTATCTGCTTTTGATAATTTTAGAAATCACACTCAAGTTCTTTCTGCAACCTTAGGAAGAATCTCTAAAACAAGAAAGCTGGAATTTGAAACATTTGACCTCTGAATCATTTGATATCTGCAAATTAGATTCATGGCAATGGTGTGTGAGAGTTGTCAACTAAGTAAGGTAGCAAAATGAGGTGGTGTCTTAATTCATCAAGTATATTGCTGATAAAGCTATAATTCAGGCCACCATGCTGTGGCTCTGGTGCCATGTGCAGACTGCCTTGGCTAAGTTTAGCAATTTAAGGTGGAAATTTACCACTTAAGTATCTTTTTTCTTTGTCATATCAGAGGAACATGAGGATAGAAACCTCCTTCTGAAATTGCCCTAGTAGGTATTAGAAGTAGACAGAAGATAGTAAGGGCCATGACAGTATTTTTATCTTGGAAAAGGAAATAACTTTTGTTTTGTTGTGTTTTGAGCTAGTTAATTTTATAACAATAATGTGTGGAACAAACTTGGCCCTGCTCTGGCTAATGCAAAGTCATTCTGTGGGAATAAATTTATACATCAGTGATGCAACAAATTAAAAACTTGAGTAAGTTTTGATAGACTAGAATAAAATAGTCCCTGGTGGAACTGGACCTTGATGCTGTAGCCAAGAAGGGCTACCATGTTTTGAATTTAAAATCGGTGATACCAAGGTCATATCTCATTGTTTTGAACTTAAATTATCCTGTAAGTTAGACTGGTCTTATTCAAAATGCATTTTAAATAATTGGTGAAGTTATATGGATATTTTCAGTATTAAAAGTTTCTCACACCCGATGAATGAATGTAACTGAAAATAAATTCTGGACTCCTGTTATCAAATTGTAGCTAATCTAATATACATCTCTGCAATCTGCAGTAGGAGAATGACTAAGGATCCTGGCTTCTAATTTCTGAAAAATTAAGATCCTGAAGAATTTTACATTTATTTCCCTTCATAGTTTTGCTGACACTCATACTTCAGATAGTTTCATTTCTTTCATTATCTGAATTGGTGATTGAATGGAAATGGGTACAAATTTCAATGGATCTGTGCAGGTATTTTAGGAAAGTGTCACGACTACAAACAACAATGTAAAAGATAGTTTCAAAGGATTCATGGAATCTGCTTTAGTGGCCTATGTCTATAAAGCCACAGGGATAAGAAAAAGATGAAATCTGGGCATACTGAACCTGATAAAACTGATTACTATAAATGTTTCATCTTTACTGGTGAACATGTACACTGGAAGGAGAAATTTCTGGAGGCTTGCTTAGCTTTTCTTTGTTGGTCAGTATCAGTTAATGTATTTTAATGAATAATTTCATGAAGGGGGAGTGGCTTTAAACTGAAAAAGGGTAGATTTAGATTGGATGTAAGGAAGAAATTCTTTATTATGAGGGTGTTGAGGCACTAGAATGTGTTGCCCAATCGCTAGAAATATTCAAGGTCAGGCTGGCTGGGGCTTTGAGCAACCTGGTCTAGTGGAACGTATCCCTGTCTATGGCAGGGGCTTTGGAACTAGATAATCTATAAAGTCCCTTCCAACCCAAACCAGTCTGTGATTGTATGATTTTGTAATCTGAGGAAAAACCTATTTGTCAAGATGCTGAAGGAGAAATACGGTTCCCTTCTAATGGAATAAGCACAAATGAAGAGTGCTGAACTAAATCTCTGAATAGGAAATCTACACTGTGCTTACACACAACTTTGTTTTCTTGAATGTTTTGTGACTTGTTTATAGAGTTACCATGCCCTTCATTTGTGTAGGACTGGTCAGATAAGTAACTTGATTTTAATAGCCAGATGGGCTCTGTAACACACTTCATCTCTTGTACAGATGAATAAAATCCTAAAGATACTCTATTGCCATGTTCAGGACAATGTCTCCTTACATTACATTGCATTAATATCCACTGCCATGGTTATAAAAGTGTGGCTTCCAGAGGGTTGTGTATTAACTGAATATCCTGTGAAGGATAAAGCTATTCTGATGTCTCAACTTTGATTAAGAAACCATGATAGCTATCCATGACATCTGAAATCTGACAATCAAAATTATTTGCTTCTCCCCTGAACATGAATCTGTCACCAAAGGCCAGTAACTTTCCTTCTCTCTGTACCACTTAGCCTTGAATTGCAGTGTGGATGAAATTCAAAGCAAGTTTGAGTCCTTTAGTGACAAGAACTACTATATTTCTCTGAGAGAACAAATGTCTGTCATTCTTAAAAGAAAAAATATTTTGGATAAGGCTTTGTGCTGGTTTTGGCTAGGATAGAGCTAATTTTCCCCACAGTAGCTAGTATGGGGCTGTTTTGAAATTGTGCTGAAAACAGTATTGATAACACAGGAATGCTTTATTCTTGCTGAGCAGCGTTTGCACAGAACCAAGGCCTTTTCTGCTCCTCACTCCACCAGCAAGCAGGCTGGGGGTACACAAGGAGTGGAGAGGGGACACAACTGGGACAGCTGACCCCAACTGACCAAAGGGATATTCCATACCATGTGATGTCACACTCAGCATATAAAGCTGAGGGAAGAAGGAGGGGGAGACATTTGGAGTGACGGCATTTGTTTTGCCAAGTAACCATTACACGTGATGGAGCCCTGCTTTCCTGGAGGTGGCTGAACACCTGCCTGAGCATGGGAAGTGGTGAATGAATTCCTTGTTTTGCTTTATTTGCATGTGTGGCTTCTGCTTTACCTGTTAAACTGTCTTTATCTCAACCCCATAAGTTTTCTTATTTTTATCATTCTGATTTTCTCTCTTACCCACTGCAGGGGAGAGTGACGGAAGGCTGGTGGTGCTTAGTTGCTAGCTGGGGTTAAACCACAACAGCTTTCACTTGGGAAAGTGCAATTTATTTTCTGCAGATTCACTTCTCTCTTATAGGAGTTAATTAACAGGGATCCAGCTCCAGTTTCATTAAAATTTTTCTTTGGTTTGGATTGTGATCAGTATTAGTAAATGAGAGCAACCAAAGAACGTTTGAAGACAAAGTGTCTTTCCAGCACCTTTTTTGAAGCTAAGAAAAAGGTTTTGTTGTTTAATCTGGAAAATTGTACTGTCTGCTGTTTGATCAGTTTTCAGCTGTCCAAAAGATGTCTTCCTTCACAAAGAACAAAAGTAACTTTTTTTAGTGAGGTTTCTGTGCTAGCACAGAGTACAGGATTGAACCTGGTGTGTTACAGCTTGTGTCCTATGGTTTAACAGATCAAAAAATAAGTTCATCATCAAAAAAGAAAAATAAAATATTTAAATTATGCATCAGTTAATCTGGAAAGACAAGGGTGATGTTTACTTCTATTACCTCTGGTTTCTGAATGTTTAATCCTTCTCAGCTGAGTTCACATTAGAAAGTGCTGGTTTTAATTGAAAGCTTACATTGAAGATCCCTTCCAACCCAGACTATTCTATCCTTCTATGATTTCTCCAGTCTGCTGGCTTATGCCAAAAACATGAGATCTGATAATGGTCCTGCATAGCAGATGCACACAATGGCTGCAGCTGTGATTCTGTTGCAGTGTGTAGGATGTGGTACTGCAGGTAAAGTAGTTCAACATAATATTTTCTTCTCTGTGTCTGAAAAGATACACTTGAAATTATATCTGATAAATGATTATATTTTAGAAAAGTAAACAGTAAAACCACCATGTAAAATAGGAAGTGACCTGAACTGAAATTGCATTGTAAAAATGTCAGCATGGTGTAGCAGCTCAGTGATAAGTTATTTCCTGCCAGTATTTATGCATTCATCTTTTTTGCTTCTTAATAGAACTTCGAAAAGCTTTTTATTCTGTGACCTCCAACTGTCAATAGTGACCACCAGCAGTATTTCATTTTATCTTATTTTTTTTTATTTTATTATAGCAATATGTCCTGGGTTCAGCTTAAACCACAACACAATAATTGTGCAAACATATGTAGATTAAGTGAGGGATTGGACATAGTAAACAGCTTTTTTGAATTCCATTTTGGGCACTGCTTAAGATAAATTCCCAGAAAGCTCCACAGAGGTTTGAGCCTTTTCTGTGGCTTGCCAAATATATTTTCTGTTCGCTCCTGACAACAAAATGCTTCAGCAAAATTCACTCTTGGTTCTGTGGGGGTGGAGAAAATATTTTACACGAGTTTATGCAAGGGTGATTGGAACTAGCAGCAAAGTCACTGCTGATATCACACATGCACAGATATTTTAAGAAAAAAATTACCTTGAAACATACACATTTTTTTTTCTGTTTAGAATTGATGTGGTGGCAACCACTGAAAGCAAGACAAAATTTTAAAATAACATTATATATATCATTGCATTGACACATATTAAATTTGTGGTGGTGTGATTGTAAACAAGATTATTTCCTACACAGTACACAAACATGCCATCATATATTTTCAGGCAGTCATCTATTGCTTGTTAGATTATTATCAACTTCTTTTTACCCTAATAATCCCTCAGCCATTATTCTCTCTGAGTGTCCTAAATTACAGGCAATAAATGAGCTCTGGGAAACATATCCTGTTCCCCAGGGCTTTGAAATGCTGAATCATTGGCATAGAATCCTGACATTTCCCTTTTCAAGCTGGAAAGCACTTGCAAAAAGTAGCCATCTGGCTTTGTCATAACAGATTGAGACATTCCCTGCTCAACCAAAAGATGGCTGCCACGTCTGACTCAACTGTGCAATGTAATTAGAGGTCTCAGAAGTGAGTAAAAACTATGTTATAAAATTTTGTATCGAGGATTGGCTCCTGTTCATTTACTTTAGCCCTGTGATAAAACTCCTACCATAGGATTGTTTGGTTATGCAAATGCTATAGGAGGTGCATAATAAGCTCAAATAAAATAAAGACACCAACACTGACAGAGCTTCCAAGACAGGAAAAAAAAAATATTACCATGTAGTGAAGATTTCTAAATCTTTTCCTGGGTGTTTGTCACATGCAAATCACAGATTTAATGGGAAGGTTGATATAGGAAAATTGGTCCTTGAATTTTTTTCCCCCCCCTTTTTTGACCAGAAGATTACTAATGATTTTACTTTCTAAAAAGGCTACGATATGCCAGCACAACAAAAGGTGACTTCTGAATCACCTTTTTGAGGGATAGGATAACGAAAATTTTTCCAAGAATCAATAAGAATTTACTTTTACTAATCTAACTTAAATTGAACTGAGGAAAGCTTGCAGATGAAACTTCCCTCTGCTATGCTGTTCCTTATAGTCAACGTGAGAATAATTATCAAATGCCCTGATAATATAGGCAGTGTTATTACTCTTCCTTTTGGCTCCTCCCTTTCCCGTGAAAGGAAAGGCATCTTGTAGTTCAAATATGTGATAGCTGCCTGGAAATACAAAAATGATTGAGGCTCAAAAGCTTTCCTTATTTTGTTTCCAGCTAAATTCCAAACTTTTAAGTCAACAAAGGTAATTAACATAATCCTGACTACTCTGTGCATTCTTATTGTGATCTTGGTAGATCCAATTTACCACTGACAGCACTAAAAGTATTCCCCATTTAGCTTGTTCTCCCATTCTCCTGATAACTCATTAGTGAGCCCTGGATTTGCTTAATGCCTGCAACATGAAGAGTAAATTGGTTTGCATAAATCATTCACTACCTTCAAGGGACAAAATATTTTGGCACACCCTGAGTTTATACTTCCTTGATTTTCTGTTCAATGGATTTAGAGGCCAATTGTACATTTTCCCCACAGGCAGGCCCTGTGTCTAGTTTGGTATAGCAAACACTGAATTTATGTCAAAGTAAGGCCATATCACTAAGCAAAGTGTTTAAATATAGTCTGTCATGAAATAGAATAGCACCCATGGGATTCAGCAGTGACCTGAGCAGCCTGTTCACCAATGCACTGAATGTAACGAACAGTAATGATGATAACATCTTGCATTTCTTTGTACATATTATCTGGATATTATCATAGAATCATAGAATAGTTAGGGTTGGAAAGGACCTTAAGATCATCTAGTTCCACCCCCCCTGCCATGAGCAAGGACACCACTCACTAAACTATGTCACCCAAGGCTCTGTCCAACCTGGCCTTGAACACTGCCAGGGTTGGAGCATTCACAACTTCCTTGGGCAACCTATTCCAGTGCCTCACCACCCTCACTGTAAAGAAATTCTTCCTTATAGCTAACCTAAAGTTCCCGTGTTTAACTTTGAACCCTTTACCCCTTGTCCTACCACTAGAGTCCTTAATGAAGAGTCCCTCACCAGCATCCTTGTAGGCCCCCTTCAGATATTGGAAGGCTGCTATGAGGTCTCTATGCAGCCTTCTCTTCTCCAGGCTGAACAGCCCCAACTTTCTCAGCCTGTCTTCATACAGGAGGTGCTCCAGCCCTCTAATCATCCTTGTGGCCCTCCTCTGGACTTGCTCCAGCAGCTCCATGTCCTTTTTATGTTGAGGACACCAGAACTGGACACAATACTCCAAGTGAGGTCTCACAAGAGCAGAGTAGAGGGGCAGGATCACCTCCTTTGACCTGCTGGTCACACTTCTTTTGATACAGCCCAGGATACGGTTGG
>NW_009915972.1:83841-85858 GCF_000696875.1 Nestor notabilis
CTCTGAATCTCTTCTCTGCCCAGCCTGTAGCTGTGCCTGGGGTTGTGCTGACCCAGGTGTAGGACCTTGCACTTGTCTTGGTTAAACTTCATGAGGTTGGCATAAGCCCACCTCACAAGCGTGTCAAGGTGCCTCTGGATGGCATCCCTTCCCTCCAGCGAATCAACCGAGCCACACAGCTTGGTAGATTTATCCATTTACCTACGTGGATATTATCTGGATAAATGCATGATGATGGGACGTCTTGCATTTCTTTCTGGATATTATCAGCTTCTCAGAAAATCTCAGCATTTCCTGTTTCAACATATAGCTGTTTCTAATTTATAAAGTTAATTCTATATAGTACAGGTTGATGCTATCTGTGATGTCAGAGAATGCATATAAAGCTCAAGTAAAATGATGGGATATTCTTGAAAAATGTAATTAATCAAAATATAAATCAAAGAAATTTCAAGATATCTCGCCATCGAGCAGAACAGTTAGCTCTAGTTGAATATGCAAAGATATTTTAGTACATGTTAAAATTTTTACAGTAAGTACTTTTTTATGATAACATGAAAGGTATTTCAAACTTGGTTTTGCTGTAAAATCTGGTTAAGTGAAGCTGAAACTAAAGGGAGTTTCTGTCCTTTCTTTTCTGTTTTTCCTTATTTTTGCCTCATGTTTTTATTCTATTGTTCACCTTCCTAAAAGATAGCGTTTCCTGTCCTCCCTGTGCTGCTTATCTTAGCTTTGGCTTTGCTAGTCATTCTTCTTGTGCATTTGGGAGTAAGTTCTGCCTATTTATATATTGGTTTGGTTTTTTTTTCAACTGTGCCTGAGGTTTTTGTGCCTTTAATGGTCACATTGCTCACATACTTGGGTAAATTGCTTACGCAAAACTTACATGTTGGTACCTCTTACACTGTTTTATTATGCTCATATTATAATTCAGTGTAAAGTAATATTAATTACAACCCTGTTTATAATTTACAGTTGTCCCAGGCCTCCAATTTTTTATATCTCCTAAATTACTTTCTGACAGAAAAATGCATATAGGAGGACTTTCGGTGGTGATTAGAGATTTCCAGCTGTGTGATAGTTCCTGCACAGTTCACAGGAATTGGAATCCCTATGAGATATTTGGTTGTCTCCATAATGTGCACGCAGATGTACTGTACTGCACATGTGAGGTGTGTCTAGAAACACTGGATTTATTATAGATGAGCTCCACAGAGTGTGCATGCATCTTCCTGTCTGAAATCTGAGAAATACTTTATGGCATCTGTCAGTTGAACAGATTTTTTTCTGTCTTGTTGAGGTAGTTGTTTTGCATCTGAGCTACAGTTTTCACATAGCTTATCTCTGTATGCATGGTAAGTGTTGTGGTTTAAACCATACCAATAATAACTATAATAATAATAAGTTAGTTGATCCTCCAAGGAGAAAAGGCAACAGGTATAATTACTAATCGTTAATATAACTCCCGAAGTATAGAGGTGATGGCTGTGCTGAGAACACATACTAGATCAGTTTCATGGCCAGTAATTCTATTGTATCACAAGCCACTATTATAAAGTCATACTTGTGGTAGAATAGCCCAGGGCCCAAGGGCAGTAAACACCAAAACAGAATACAGGCTGCAAGTAAGGTGTGACATAACAAAATTCTGAGACCAAATGCAACATCTCCAAGAGCAAGTAAGTCAACATTGTAACCACTGACTATTAAACCAAAATGATGGATGTTATAACAATTTGTTTTGTCACACTTTGGTCAGATCTGTTGTTATCTCAACACTTTGTGCCCCACATTGGGTGACAAAAAGGACTGTCATGCTTTAAACCCAGCCATTAACTAAGTACCACATAGCTGCTCCTTCACCTTGACCCTGGTGGGATGGGGAAGAGAAATGAAAGAATGTATGATCAAATATACTGAGGTTTACATGGCACTACAGTGACAGCACTACCATTATAAATGAAAGTAGTAAAACATCATAGGGTCTCTTGGGGAAAAGAAATAAAAATGAAGTATT
>NW_009915972.1:85889-124309 GCF_000696875.1 Nestor notabilis
CAGGAAAGCCCTTATTCAGGAATAGAATTTAGAGAAATGTCACAGACAAGAAAGTCCTAAGTCCTCCTAAGAAGTATATCTGTTTGTCCACTAGTGCTAGTGAGTTCCTTCACTTTCAGCTCCACATTCTTCAGTCAAATGCTGCAGACGTGGGGAACTGTGCAGCCTTTGTCTTGCTGCTACGAATGTTAGTTGTGTTACTGGGTATTTTATCTTAAGGCTGAAGGGGGTGGAAGCACATTAGCTGCTAGTGCTCTGAAAGGCAAGTGGAGTTATTTCTATGAAAATATATAAAGGAAAAAAATCTAAGCAACTCCAAGGCCAATAAAAATAATGAATGAGCTATGCTGCCCCATTAGATACCTTTTTTTGTTAGCTAAATAACAAGTTTATGCTTTACTGCTTCTATTTGGTTTTGCTTCTCCCCAGCCCATCAAGAAATCTGCTGACAAAAGGGAAGACATTTATCTTTCTTCCCTAGGCATATGGCATAAGTCTTAAAGGGAGCATAAAGAAACTTTCAAATAATTTAACAATACCTTGTACAGCATTAAAGACAGTAACACATTTATTTTACTTATGACTAATGTGAGCCTTTCGCTGTCTCCACCCCTAAAATTAACAACTTGTTAAAAAGAAATCTCAAGAGATTTATGTCTCATGACTCCCTTTTCATTCTCATGGGCTCTGCCAGCACAAGGAAAGCTATATTGATTACCAGAGTGATCTACCACCCATTTTAAATAGAGTGCAAGGTTGGACATCAGGCAGATTAAATTCTTTCAACCATCAAAATGAAACTTTTTAAATTGAGACTCAATTTTGTAGAAGATTGTAAGCAGTCTGAATGCCCATCTGAAATGCAGAATATAAAGGAAACCTCCTGCATGGTCAGGGAAATAATGGAAATAAAGGGGGAAAACTGCATTATCCCTAAATAGAACCAAATATGCTCACCTTTTTAATTAATTAATTAATTTCCTGAGCCACAGAACATATGTTTGAAATGTCCAGGACAGAGCACATTCACAGAGATCTCTAAGAAAGAACAAACCAAGAAGGGGAGCATGAAGTTAACAGGAGAATGAGCCAGAAGACAGTAAAAAGGCTCCTACCTGTTGGAAGAACTGTTAGAAGATGGGGACGATCTTTCCTGTTGTCTGAGCTTAATGAGATGCTTTAGAGATGCAGAAGAGGCTGAGAGAGCTGATTTAAACTTCCCCTCAGCTTTTGTTTGCACATATGTATTTTACAACATGCAAATTGTCACAGGGATTTTTAAAATGTACGACCCAATATTCTTGCAGGTAAATAGATGTGAAGACATCTTTACAGGTGTAATGGCTCTGGTGGAAAGAGTTTCTACTGAGAAAATTTGAACAAGTTTTATATTATCTTTTATTCTTCTATGCAAATCTAGACTATGCTCTAGTAAAAAACCTAAAATAGCAACAAGAAGCAGATGACAGTTACTTCTCCTAAATGCAATAAAAGCTATGGTATCCCACTTTCACTGCTGCCAAACAAAAGGCAGAGTACTGTTTTTCAGACATTTCCCTTAATCAGCATAAAGCTTGAAATGAAAGATATAGCTGCTTATTAGCCTTAAATCTTAATCTCCTTTCCTTGTCAGGTCCCTGCCACTACTTCAGAATGTTTAAATATAGATTAATAGAAAGAAGGCATGTCTATCCACTGCAATCAGGTAGCTATTAGAAGAGCAAATATCTTAACAGCTCAAATAGAAGTGAAACCCAAGAGAGACAAGGTTTAAATTCAGAAGAATGTGGTTTTCAATTTAGGCAAAACCAGGGTGGATTATGAATAGTTTGTGACTACCACCTCCCTGTTTGTTTCGCTGAAGATTTGTAGTGGTAATTAAGTGATGACTTCCAAGTAGTGCTCAGTATCCATGGAAATGAATAGAGCCTGTCATCATAGACACAGAGATGAAATGAAGGTATTCGTGGAGTGAGAATTTATTTATTTCTTAATTTAGCTTGTAATACTGTGGGGATATCTGTCTTAATTTAAAATATTTGTTTATTTCCAAGTCCTGTGTTTTCATTTTTGTTTTTGTAGTGGGAATAAGTCAGACTTTCAGGTGTTTAAAACTCCCCACAAAACTTCAGTGTCTCTTTTGCATTGCACAGTGTCCTCATGTCCAGAGCAGACTTCAGAGGCAGTTCTAGACTGAAATTATCAAGATTTTTGCAAATTATGGGCTACGTTCTGCCAAATTATCCCTGACTCTTATGTCCACAAGTTTTCAATACATTTTTCTATCAGGATAACTATCTTGTAATTGAAGAACAGCAAATTTGTTTTTCACCCTGTAGTTCTCTTCCCCATACTTTGACCATTGTTGTAATAGGCATAATCCTTGTATAGGTGCATGCTCAGTACAATATTACAAAATAGGAATCTTAATTTGACTGGATTCTCACCACTTAACTTGATTTTTCATTAAAATCCTGTTCCCATTTCAACTGGATAAGGTTGTGTTTGATCAGAAAACATGAAAAAATTCAAATTTATCCTAAAAACAAACAAACAAAAACCAACTACCACTACCACCACCCCCCAAAACACTGGGAGAAGGGATAGCTTATGTTCAGACCCAAATTCTATGCCTACTTGGCACTGTTAGTGCCTCCAATTACATACAGAGTACTCCTAAGAGAAAATCTATTTTTTTCTTCAAATTAACAAAGGAAATAAAAATGAGCAGTTGGTTTATTTTTCTGGCTCCCATCTGAATGTAAAGCTTCCAGGGCTTGTTGGGACCATTTTGATATGATACTTGTCATGCCCTCGTTTCATTTCTCATAATGAATATATATCAAACAGTGTTTCCAGATTTCTGGATAACCTCCTGCTTTGGTAACTGATTTCACACCCACCCCACCCCCTACCCCCCCATTTTAATGCTGCATTGGCAGTGTCTTTCACAGCATTTGCAAAAGATATTTCTTCTTATAGCACTGTTGAGTTGAAGTTGGGTAACAAAGAATAAAAGTGGAAAACTTGATGCTAAAAACTTGATGCTAAAACATGTCTATGGAATATCTGCTTTGCCTGCACTTGTGACTGGGGACAAGTTTTGCTTGTAAAAAGCAGGCAATTTATTTATTTATTAATTTATTTTTTCAAAAGGAGACTGCCTTATGTCTCCTGTTCCTTCACTGAGTGTGAAAGGATAAAAGGATTCGGAAGTAAATTAAATACAAAAGTCAGGTAAAGGAGGGCCTGATTAACTGCAGTTTCGTTGGAAACCAGTGCCAAACATTGTATATCTTTGTATGGATAATACAAACAATAGAATGGCCCATTTTTATGGACTGCCACTACCTCCTTTCCTATGCCCATAATTGACTTTCATCTACTAACAATTGTTGTTAGCAGTGATGTCTGAGGCTTAAATGCTTCAAATCAGACTCTGGACTCCTTTTCTGTTTCACACTGTAGTATATTGCAGTGGCTGTTGCTAGGCATGCAAGGTCATGGCTGCAATGCCATTACTTGAGCTAAATACACTCACTTATTTTCATTTGCTGATGAGGATCTGAGGCTAGTCCAGCAATTAAAGTAAATGTAAAAATAATTTTGATGGCTCAGTGGGTTCATCATGAGAGTGTTATCCTATTTGGCCAAACAGTTCAACAGACATAGTGCTGCTTATATGCAGTCTGCCTAATGGGTATTTCTAGGTGTTTCCTAGATATTCAGGAAACCCAAACATGAAGAGCAACTTGTCACTGTGGCTCCAAAGCTCTGTAGTATTGGCGTTTCTTGGTAGAAACGAATAATGCTTCTGAGTCTGGTAAATAAGAAACTTTTGTACTATTAAAAAAAAAAGGGCAAGCTTTAGGGGTTAAGAGTGAATGCTATACAATTTAAGATTATTTTTACTTGGTAAAAAAAGAAAAATGTCTAAAAATACTTCAATACAATCTTTATTAATGTATAGTAAGTTCAGTCTTTATTAAAGTATAGTAAATTCAGAATCAATCAGATTGATCATGCATTTGGAACTAATGGCAATGAAATTATTTGGGATTATATGGGTTTGTGTTTTGCTCTTCTTGTTTGTCCTTGCATATATAACTGATTAGTAGATCTTCAATATTTAAAGTGCGAACTTTTATTTACATTTCTATTCCACCATCAATCAGTAATGCAGTTGTGGGAATATCTCCCTCATGTCTGTGTGTGTGACAATGACCCATGAAATGACGTCCATGGTCATAAAAGACACACAGAGAAGAGATATATCATGTTTTTCTTTCTGAGATATCTGCTTTCTGATTTTCTTGTGACATCTTCTAGACTCTTAAACAAATGTCATGCTATGCTGATTCCCCTGATCTTTAACTTCGGAAAAAGTTAGCACACAGGACTGTTCAGGAGAGACTAAGACAGACAAGAAAAAAGAATTAATTGGTTGAAGCCTCTCTGGATGAGCTATTTCAGAGTGCATCATGGATGCACTGTGGAAGCCATAGCAGATTACTGATGAGTTATAGAGGTTCTACTTGATTTTAGTGATCTACAGATTTGTTTATAAAATGTAGCATTTGGTCCTATAAGCGTTGGTAAAGCCAAAGAACATAGCTTTGCCATGTTTGACATAACGTGGATTAGAGTCCTAAATTACCAGAATTATATGACCAACTGTAGATGGAGTTGTTATGGATAGATGTTGTTATGGATGAACTTAAAATTTCACATATTTCAGGTATAGGTGTGTCCTCAGATTGCAACCTTTCTCTATAAAGGTCTCAGATACAAAGCTAAACAGTGTAACCTATTAATGAGAGTAAACAGCATTATGTTTCCAAAGCAAGTGATTTAAACCTATGCTGTCCTGGGTTGAGCTGTAACAGTTATTTTTTCTCCTTTGTAGTAGGTGCTACAGTGCTGTGGTTTTGACTTTCGGCCTGGGAACAATGCTGATAACACATCAATGTTTTAGTTGTCGCTGTGTAATGCTTACCCCAATCAAGGACTTTCTCAGTCTCTCATACTCTGCCAGTGAGGAGGGGCACAAGAAGCCAGGAGGAAGCAGAGACAGGACACCTGACCCAAACTGGCCAAAGGGGTATTCCATACCACAGCACGTCATGCCCAGTGTATAAACTGGGGGGAGTTACCAGGAAGGCCCAGATCGCTGCTCAGGTTGGGCTGGGTATCAGTCGGCAGGTGGTGAGCGATTGTATTGTGCATCACTTGCGCTTATTGGTTTTTTTTTTCCCCTTTTCCTTGCTAGTTTTATATTTTATTTTTATCCCCTTATTATTTCCCTTACCATTATTATTATTAGTGGTAGTAGTAGTTTTATATTATAATTTAGTTTTTGGACTGTCCTTATCTCAGCACACGGGGTTTACACTTTTTCAGTTCTCCTTCCCACTGCACCTGGCGGGTGTGTGAAAAGAGGGGATGAGCAAACACTGTGTGATTCTGAGTTACCAGCTGAGCTTAAACCATGACACACGCTAATTCAAGCGGAACAACATCAACATTGTAAGGGATGTAATGTCAACTGTTTTTCTATGTGGAAGACTGAAGAGCACTGAAATATGGAATACCACAGGCTGGGTGAGGGAAAAGTTTCCTAGCTGTGGGCTTATGTATCGGAATACCAGCAGTGTTCGTACTGACTCCTGAAACCTGGACTATGCTACTTAGGAATGCACAAATGGTATTAACCAAGCAGGGAAACAACCTTCAAGGTACATTTCTGACTTAATTTCTGTGCAACAAAGAATTTTAATGATACATGGCTGGATTCACTCTTTCTCCACTAACATATTTCAACCTAGGGATGTGAAAGGCTGTAAAATTACTGAACAGTGCAGTGGAAAAAGTTTCTTTTCAGTCTGCCTACTTCATTTTTGGGTGCGTAACCTTTGGTCTCCATAGGCTATCTCCCATGTCATCAGGACAATTGCTCTTGTTTTCAGCCTGTTCAAAGATACCTTATGCTCTGCTAACAGCTATTTTTTTTTTCCCAAAGATGATAGTTGCTCACAGCTGTTATCCTTTCTAGATGCTTGGCAGCCCCTCTTCTTTCATGCTGAGAACAAACACCTGGTGATATAACAGAGGCTACTGGACCCTTTGGAAGGATGACAACTAAGCACCAGCTGTAATCACTAAGACAGTTCATCCATCTTTCATTCCTCTCCTTACCATTTTCTGAAATGCCTAAAGGAAAAAGATGACCAAGAGTGGGCTGAAGTAATTGCTGTTAGCCATTAGCTGCCTTCTTTCCACAGGGAGATTGTAGCTTATGTGCATTAAGTCAGTTGGTTTCTGGGAGAACATGGTCTTGCTGTGCTTGGACAGTATAGTTTAATTTGTACAAGTTAATCAGGCCCATAATAATATACTTCTATTCCTAGAGTTCTATACTCTGTATAGCTAGAAAGATGCAATTGTTCTGTTTTCTTCTAGGTCTTAGCTGTCTCTATTCCTACAATGCTAGAGAATATTAACCATAGTTTAAACTTTCCCCCAAAACATCAAGTTTCTAACTCTCATCCCAATTGCACTCTCATTTGACAAATGTAAGCAAGCCCAGCCTGTTAGTGCTGATATGCAGGAATCAGGACAAAGATGTTGTTTTAAGACAGGGTTAATAAAATGACAGCTCAGACCTCATCTTAAAACTTCAGGAAAAATGAATTACGCTTTTTGGTTTCAGTGAGCTGATTTTATCTGCTTACTAATATCAATCAGTTGACTTAACTTTCTCTACTTTATCAAATAGAGAAAACGAAAACCACCTGAAAGTAGATCCATAAAATAACTATCCTATGCAGAGTAGCTTGCAACTATTTCATAGAACACTTCTCTAATGAGATTATGAGGCAACTGCTAAATCAGCTGGTTTCTTTCTTTCTATTATGGAGTATTCATCTCATTCGTAGTTTGCTGTTCTCAAGGTTGCCTGGCAGCAAGCCCTTATCTAAGCTGCAGCTCATCCTATGCTGTGAGCTGTTTCTCTTCTGTCACCTATTCCTTACTTCTCACTCCTCTGTTATGTCTGGTTAGCCATTCCCTAGTCTGCCAGTTGCTCCTTGCTACCCCCTCCTTAGTCACTGTTTGCTCAGTGACCTTCTCTGACTACTGAACTTTTACTAATAATTTCTCTTAGTTCAGCTATTAGAATGCAAACATCATTGAGGGCTGACACACCATATGCAACATCATTTATCCAACTTCGACTGCTTTACTAGAAACTTAAGTAAAATATCCCTCTTTTTCATAGCTCATACTTTTGCATCCACAGCACTACAGAACTGCTGCTTAAAGTGAGCATTTACGTCAGAAATAGAGTTGTGAGTTGGCTGTATTTTCCTATTTTCTTACAGCTCCAGAATTTTCTCTGGTTAGGTATGGGCCTTCTTTTCAAAGACTACTATACACAATAAAGTAAAATATGTTTAAAAAAGTTACGCTTTGTTCATCACTTTCATTTATCTTCTTTTCTCTCCATCACATATCCACAAAGCTCTCTTCTCATGCTCCTATGCTTTCTGAAAGTCTTTTATTATTTTCTTTTAGGATCCAACCATGAGGTTTAATTGAAAATGCAGAATTTCCACTCCGCAATTGTAGGACTACAATAGTATATGCAAGAGAATGAACCCCATTCTCTAATCCCAAAATTAATTTTGAGTCATCTGAGTCAGGAATTTCTTTATCTGCCTTTTTCTTTGAATGATTTATTCCATTCAAAATTCAGAAGACATCTGGCACAAAAGTAGGTATCCATCAAGTACTAGTCAGCAAAGCAGTCAGAATAAATTAAAAAGTCACCAGATTTAGGCCTCTGAATTCCTTACTAATCTCAATTAACCTATAGAGATAAGGCCTACACTAAGAACAGAAGTAGAAATGATGGTCAAAATATAGAAAAATGAGTAAGGAAAGGGTAAAAAACCTTGATTTTGGGAAGATTAGGCATGGCAATTCACTTCTGCATCTGACTGGTCATAACATAGCATACTGTGGGCAGCCAGTAGTATCAGTCAGTTTAAAAGAAATGGTGTTCAACAGCAAAGCACCACCATTCCTCTTTAACAACTTAGTTGTCTCAGATAACATCAGTAAAAATGCCCTAGCTGTACAGGTATCATAAAATACCCACTCATTTGTCAGCCCACTGACAGTCAGCACAGCTTGGTTTGAATCAATGTTATAATATTGTTTGCTGAGGAAACACATTCATTTTTGAAAGTCATTAGCTTTCTCCTCCAAATTTGTGCTGCCTGGGTTGTTCTGGGAAAATTGTATTTGCCTTCCTCGAAAAAGAGTAAGCGCTTGCTTTTCATATAATTCCATAAAAGTCTCAGTAACTCCCATTACTGCTGTGATGTATCACAGACCTATTTAGTACTCCTCAAACAGCCTCAAACCTGTAACGGATTAATACATTTACACAGAAGTGAATTCCCTTTCTCTGCTAAAACTCAGAACTTGCTGCTGGGTGTCATATACCTGGCTCTTTTCATGTCCCCTGTGCCATGTCCCCTGCACTGTGAGCTGGATGTACTCTTTTTTCCCCTTTCTTTCTCTGTAAGAGATAATCACCAGTTTCTGTGGATCTGTTTTCTTTGTAGTGGCACTGGACTACACATGCTATAACAAATGTATCTGTTAAGTCACCTTCAAACTGAGAGCAAGGTTTTTCTAAGCAAAGGCTGGCAAATATGAACTGCATATTCACAATAAGGATAGTGATGTTCTCTACCTCAAAGGTCCTTTCCAACCCTAACTATTCTATGATTCTTTGATCTTTTCCTGAGAGATCTCATAATAATGCACATGCTTCCTAGAGGCATTGGCTGGATCCACCTTGGTGTGAGTTTGCTATGATAACTGTGGACTATGACAAATAAACCCGATACAGGCAGCTGCTTCTGGCAGTCTTCAGAAAGCGTGAAAGCACTGGACTGTCTTCCCTTCAGCACTGACAGAGAAAGCACCTCATAGCATGAGCTCAGCATGGAGGAAGAGCTTTCAGAAAAAAGCATATTGTATGGACTGCTATGTGCTGTTTCCACACCATGTAAGAAATAGTGACATTACCCCTGAGGGTGCTGATGTTTAACAATGGACAGACCCCTGCCTGATCAAGAAGAAGGTGTACAGTGCTTTATACCATGTTTCTAGCTTATCTTAAGGCAAGTGATTCTCACCTAGATCTGATATCTTGCAGGCAGTGTACTTGAAATGCAGTTGAATAGAAATTTGTTGAGCAGACACTGCCTAAGGTATGTGGCTGCCATTAGTGCCAGAGATGCCTTGTAGCTTCTACAGGGTGACAGCTAAATACTCACTGTAATTCTCTGAAGATCTGTCATAGAACAAATTATTTAAGCCAGTTTGGTTTTAGCCTTTCTACTAGAGAGTGTTATGCTCAGAATGGCAGTCTGGCATTCAAGAAGATATTTGTTATGATACTTTCAAAGGACAAGTGGTGAATCTTCTGGTCTGAAATGACTGACAGTAGGCTGAGACATTGAGGTGTTAGGGTTTTAGTAAAAGTTTCTTGCAGGAAATCGTACTTCTGGTACACCTGTGAAGGTACCTTAAATGCTTTAGTAAAGATCTATTTGAAGCAGGTGGTAACATGGAAGTATGTTGAAAATTTCTGTTAGAGGTATTGAAAGAATTGTCTTATATGATGTCATCAGTATCTGGTAAAATGGAGTTTGATATTGTCGTGGTTTAAGCCCAGCCGGCAACTTGGAACCACGCAGCCGCTCTCTCACTCCCCCCCTTTTCCTTCCTCCCCCCGCTCCCGGAGGGATGGGGAGGAGAATCGAAGGAATGTAACTCCCACGGGTTGAGATAACAGCTCTCCAGTAACTAAGGTATAATACAAACCACTACTGCTACCAATAATAATGATAAGAGGAATAACAAGGGGAGAGGACACAACCGCTCACCACCCGCCGACCGATACCCAGCCCGACCCGAGCAGCAATCTGGGCCTTCCGGGTAACTCCCCCCAGTTTCTATACTGGGCATGACGTGCTGTGGTATGGAATACCCCTTTGGCCAGTTTGGGTCAGGTGTCCTGCCTCTGCTTCCTCCTGGCTTCGCCTCCTCTCTGGCAAAGCATGAGACTGAGAAAGTCCTTGGTCAGAGTAAACCTTACTTAGCAACATGGGTGTTATCAACGTTGTTCCCAGACTGAAAGTCAAAACCCCAGCACTGCACCAGCTACTAAGAAGGAGAAAAAATGACTGCTGTAGCTGAACCCAGGACAGATATTTAGGTAAAGCAATTCCTATTTGGTAAGCTAGCTGTGAAGAAAAAATGCCTCCTTGAAAAAGATGCTACTTTTCATTCTTCATGAAGTTCTAGCCTGTTGAGATATTTTCTTCGGCACACTTGGCTTAATTGAGTTTCTAAGAGTAAGAAACATGTTTTGTTGAAGATGTGAAACTTAATAATTATTTAAAGTTAAGTTATATTTGGAATATGAATATGCAGTATGGCACAGGTATTCTAACTTGACTGCATCTCCTTATTTGGAGAAAATACTATTATACCTACTAAGAACCCGGTAATTCTTACAAACTGATACTTATCTAAAGCAAATGAACAGACACTGGTATGTACATTTGGCTGGTACTGAAACATGGATTTCCCTGGAGTAACATCTAGGATTAATACTTTTTTGAGCTTGAACCCTTTCAGCAAACTTTGACTTGTGCAACAAGGAAGTTTAGCATGCTCATTCACAGTGCTCTCACAAAAATGTAACTCCTGATCAATTACTGCCAGCATGACCTTGGAGTCTTAATTACTAAATTGTTTTATACTATTCCTTACAGAGGTGACACTCATTAATTTTTTTGCATTCCTTATTCTCAAGATATTTTTCACCAAAGGACTAGCAATTTTATTTGGCTACTAATTATCTTGATTTACAGGTTGCTTACGTAGATTATGGACTGTCTCTATTTAGGGCATTAAAATTTATCACTTAGATGCAGCAAATAGCTACAAGTGTGTGGTTGTTTACTGTCCTGTATATGAGCCTATTTGTCACAGCAGTTAGTTTGAGCTGGGGGGATGTAACCTCTGAACGCTGCATGGTTTCTAAAGCAAAACTTATTAACAGAACACAACTACCTACTTTTGCCTGCCCTGAATGGATGTGGCAACATTAGTAATATGCAGTAGCTCTTTAATATGATGTTGCTTGTGGGAAAGGGAAGAGGAATTTTGAATATATGTGAAGAAAGACATCAAGTCCAGTATTCAAATGTGATTTCTTTTAACTCTAGTTACGAGCACAGGAGGTTTGAGAAACACATTCCCATGAAGTATATGCTGAGTCTTCCTTGGTGGCCAGTGTTTTCTGCACTTCTTACTCTGTGAATCCTCCTGAGCAATACAGACAGGGATGAAGCCATTACTTCTTGCATGCTGATTAATATCAAACAGTTCTGTTCAAATGATTGCTTATTTTAGTTTGTGGAAATGTGTCTTTTCATTTTGCTTGGCCTTAAGTGCTCCTTCTTCAGCATCCAAGCAGAGGCTAGAGACCCTGGCCACCCCAAAGGAAGAGGGTATTTTATTCTAGGCTAGGCAAAAGGGCAAATGTAGGGCTACCCATATGTATTCTTTTTCATTTTCCTTGTCCCTCCCTTTTCCATCATAAAAGATGCATGACTGCACGTTATCCCCAAGGCTTTGTTTCACCGTCATCCTCTCCACTCCAGAGACTGAGAGAATTACCTCAGGATGTCCAGGGATAGAAAGCAGGAGACATGGTAAAACCATCACCCTCTAATAGGACAATGTACTCCACTTTATCTTCTGGAACAGGAGCTCACTCCAGGACTCTTGCTTTAATCATATACAACATAAACCATTCTGGAATTGTAATAATATCTCTCTGCTGCTTCCCTGGCAGATTTAGTTTCTCATTCATCAGGTGAAATACTGTATTTGTTGAACTTACCTGTAACTGTTTGACTGGGTGCTGAGGTTACAAAAACTGCACTTAATAAAGAGCATTTACAGTCATTTTAAGTGTACCTTGGCTATTCAGGTCTTGCCTTCTGAATATATTGTTGGTATGGAACAAACAAATCTGAATTTTCCTATAAATTTCGTCAAAGGCATAGTTCTCAAAAGTCACTAGTTTTCTGACAGTCCAGGAGCGCCATCCACAGGATGAAATTAATAATTTTGTGCTACGATTTCTTTGATACTATTGTTGGAAAAAAAAAATAGTTAAAAAAAAAATTAAATGCAGCAATTTATTTTTTTATATCACTTAATTACATTGCAATGAAATAGAAAAGCCTTTCCCTCCCCTTTCTGCTGGAATTGGCTGACAGGCAAAAATATTATTTAGGTATTTAACAGTTCATAATTAATTTTCAACAATTTATGGAAAGTTAGTGGTACAAATATACTAGTTTGTTGTCCCACCGAAATAAGTCATCTATAATTTATTATATGATATGAAATAAAATGATATATTTTGTTTCAAAGACTGTCCTATGATATTGATACAGAGCATACTGCTTCTGTATTTGTTGGACTCAGTAGACGAAATATCCCTTTGCCCAAGGAAGGTTCATTGGATAGTAACACCATGATCTTCTGTGGGACTGGATTATCTAACTAAGATGACAGTATATAAAAGCCAGTTTCCCAAACTAAGGAGGCATTCTCTGAGGTAATTGCTTAAATAAGAAAGCAGTAGTTTCTCTGGGTAAGTTCCATTATGGAGTCTCATGCTGCCTTAATAAACTGCATTGAGAAGAAAAGAAAGGATCTGGATTTTGTTAAATGTAGCAAGAAAAATTTAATTCTCAATAGAGGGAAATCTGCAAGTAGATTGGAATATGCTTATTAAAACATAACTGTGCAGAAACTACTGTAAATCCTCTGTCACATCTTTCAAAATACCTATGAGTCAATATTTCCTTGAGTATTTTCCCAGTGTGAGTCTACATACAGAAAGTACTTAAAACTGCATTTTTTCTCAACATGAGACACTGTTGAACTGCAGCTTCATCATAATTTTAACCACAGTGTTAGCAGCCACAGTGGCAATATCAGGGAGAGATGGAGAGTCACAAATTATTTTGGTGACTGGTGGAAAGTCACGAATTATGTTGACAGGTCTTGTACCGTTAGTGATACTTGTACCGTAGTGCTGAAACTGCTGGCCTGAAGTTTTTGTGAACCTTCTGCCATTAGTTACAATGAAACAAGTAATGGACAGCTGCTCAAGTTCTCCTTATTATCAGAAGTTTTCCTTTTCTTTTCCTTTCCCTATTTTCTTTCCCTTTCCCTATTTTCTTTCCCCCATGACTGTTTTCTATGCCTGTTATATTTTGCCATCTCAGTCTAAACATGCTTCCTTTCCTCACATCTGTATATTTGTCTGGTTTACTGCCTTTTCTGTTTCTGCTTACCACAAGGCTATGAGCTGCTCTGAAGAAGTAGGTGTGAAAAAATGATGAATGACCTCAAGTTAGTACTTTCTGAATCTTGATTGTTCATTTCTTTAACCTTGAAAGTACTATATCTTAGTACAATTACTAACACCGTAATGTGATTATCTCTGTACAGTCTGAATTTTCCCCATGCTGTATGCTTTTAGTGTAGTTACGTCAAATGCACCAAATTTTGTTTCTGGTCTACCAGACATGTTCCAAAAGGTTCCAAAGCAGAAGTGGTTTTGATCCAGACATCATTTTGCTTTGAGAAGTGAGTGGGATCAATTTGATTAAAACATTTCTGTAAAAGCTAAGCCAGGGAATCTAAAGACCAATAACCATTCCAGCTGCCCAGTATACCTTGCAGAATTCAACTTTGTTGATTAATCCCAGTTGAAAGTAAAGTTTTGTTTGAATGAGATGGGATTGCTTAAATGTAATTGTGCATATATGTAGAATTACAGTTATTAGAACTGATCCAAGAATGCACAGTCCAGGCAGTCTGATTCCTAGCTGAAACTGCAGGAATGGTAATTTCAGATTTGTTTATTAGGCAAAGCTGACTCAGGAAAGAATGCAGAAAAAATTGCTATTGATCTCATAATCTTATTGTGCAGAGCAGTATTTTGAATATCATCCCTGCAAGTGTGACCCAGAAATCTATGCTATTTTTTTACTTTGTCAAACTGCTGGTTACCATTACACAGGTCAGTGCTTAAATAATCCATCACTTCAAGGGTTGTTCTTCCTGCTTCATTTCTCACGGAGAGTAACTTCTGGTATCATGGGAGTTTTTGTTTATGCTATTAATCTCTATTAAATTCACTGTTGAAAACAGAGAATAATCGTGTCGTATGGAGAAAAAAAATATGTCTCAACAGTTTTAAGTATTTTCCTGGGCTTCAGATATTTTTCAGCTTTTTTTTTTCCTTGAAAAATCTCTGTAATGTTTACTCACTAGAATAGCAACTCTTCTGCAGCCTTATACTTTGATAACCAACTCTACAAGCAACTCAGTTTGTTTATAAGTATTAAGATCTTAGTGTGTTGCCTTCAATATGTATTAAGTGGAACAAAATGTCTCATTTTCTCTTCATTTTCCTATGTCTGTCATTATTGACAGTCTCACACTTAGCCCAGAGCTTTTTATAGTTTTGGAACTCCTTCTGTATTTGCACAGTGTTTACCTTAATGGGATCTTGGCCCATAATTAAAGATGAAAAAAACTATAGTAGTATAGGTGATGGTTCACACTGATAAAACAATTATTCCCTGAAATAGGTACCTCTTTCAGGATCATAGGGGAAGGCTAGAAAGAGAGAAATATAACTGTTCATAGCTATAAGACTTAAATCAAAGGTCCTCTGAGATACTCAGATATTATGTTCCATGTGAGGAATATATAGGATCTAGGAGAAAAGCATAGATTTTGTTGTATCACCAATACACACTAAAATGGTTTGCTATCATTTTAACATACAGAACATAATCACTGAGAATTCTGCCAGATTTGAGTTTCTGAGCAAGCTGCATTTATTACTTGATCGAATATTGATATGATGAGAGGTCACACTCTTTTCTGAAATCACATTAGTAACCTGTGTACGGGGTTGGGGGTGGGAAGGAGGGAGAAGAGGCACAGGCCAGACCTCCAGCATTATTTTTAAACTTGTTCACTTTAGAAATTCTCAACTAAGATATTTATAAATAATATGTATCTCAGGCCCAGCCTAAAAATATCAAATTCACTCTGAGCTGCTGGTCTTGACTGAAAACAGATTGTGAATGGTGGAGAAAGTGTGATTTGTTCAGACTCAGAGTTTTATAAAATGATACGCCAACCTTTGCTCAAATTTTTGCAATACCAGCCTGAATGTAGCTGTTCCAAGGGCTTCTTATCTTGCCTTTGCACCTGGTCTGTGAATGCAGCAGTCATTAACAACTTTACTGACCCCATGGCTCTTGCTGCTAATGATAACTAATAATAAAGTAATACAAAAATTCATAGTACTATTATTTGTTCGGAACACAATACCATCTATGCAGCAGAGGAATGTGAGGTCCTATTTTGCAGAGCATTATTTTCATGGTCCATTTGAATACCTCAAATTTACAGGACAATTTACACTGTAATTTAAGCTTTGTTTTATGAATTCATTAGCAAAAATAAAACCAAACAATATAAAGAGCGTCTCAATTCTCTTTGTACAGACTAGTCTAAGACATGAATTCATGAATTCATAATTTCTTATATTCATGAATTTTCTGACGAGTTCTTTGATTCCTAGCTCGCATATCTATGAGCAAAATGGTTCCCTAGCTGATGGCAAGAGTGCTCGTTCTTCCTCCACCTCCCCTTCATCGCTCCAGGAAGCATGAAAGCCTCAGCAGTCCGACTTCTGTTGGATCTGCTTCAAAAGCTTTTTGGGTAACTCGGTGTATTTATACCTTTCAGCTTAGAAGTTTGGCTGGAGCAGCTGGGGGAAAATGCCTGAAATTCTGTAAGTGGTAGACTGTGCTAAATTTGTAATTAAAGTGAAAATGCTCACATTAATAAATATCACGACCTGAAAAGCCAAAGATAGTTAGCAAGCATTGTGGAAGGTATATCATATCTTCTGTTACTTTGTATGAAAAATGTAGGTAATTGTTTGTGAATTTTATCACCTCGTGTGAACTTTATATTGTTAATTGTCTTTGGAGTGGAGATTATAAGAGAATGTACTTTATCAATGGATAGCTCAATCATCAGCACATTCTTGCTGAGTGCCTAAGAGAACATACTTTTTTTCTACTGCAGTGATAGACAAACAGCTTTTATCTTCCAGTAGTTCCTCAGTTAAAGTATCATACTTCCCAAAGTCTAGTGGGAAAAGTATTGTGTCTTACACAATTCCATTTCTTATCTATGGTTTGAAATGATACAAAATGAAATGACAACTGCCAAAGAGATTGTTAGCTATTGTAGTACTTTCTCTATTCAAATGGGAATTCAGAAGGACATTCTGTTCTTCTATAGACTACATAGAAGGGCCTGTATGTAATGCATTAGCCTCAAATTCTTTGGAGGGGTCTAAGAGAACACCAGATAGATAGCCACTTCAGCCTCTTCAAAACCAAATCCATTTTAGAACTAGTATTCAAACACAGTATTCTGTAACTTGGATGTCATAACTGGCCCAGGCAATTCTGACCCCAGAAAGCTGGAACAAGAGCTGGTTGATGACTGCCTAGAACTTCTGTGGCAGGAGCTGCAGGTGTGTGCTACCATGGGCAGTGCCAACATACCTTTTCTTCATAGACTGATTTGAAGACAAGTCCATTTTTGTCATCTCTTGACTATATTTGGAAGACTCTCTAAGAAAGAAACGTCTATGCTTCTTAAACGTTTCTATTAATTGTAGTGTACACGTATTCACAGGTGGTTTGTACCTGCTGCATTCATATGGAAGAAAGATTTTTATTCTTCCTGCGGTGGCCACACGTTGGTCAAAATAAACGTTTTTTACCTACTTAGCAGTATCCCAGTGAGTGATCTTCCTGTCAGAGAGGGAATCGTTCATGGATGGCTTGGAGTCCTTCATGGAATGATTTTGGAGGAGGAAGAAAGGAAGGAGAAAGGGAAAGAAAGTTTTCCCAGGTTAAATAGTGTCCATTAAGTAAGAGAAACACATTCCAGTCTGAGCTAATTTGTTCTTCTAGATTCATTACTGACTGTATGTGCAAAATCTTATCTTCCAAGGACTTTCTTTAAAAAATACAGTATAACCTATCATTTTCAATATGTATATCTTCTGCTTACACTGATGGGAGTAGCCTGACTGTGGAAAAAAAGCTCTTCCTGCTCCTTTGCAAAAGGTGACTAATCACAGTGATTTTAAAAGATTACTTTTTTTTTTTCATTCTACTTTTAGCTATTAACTTTAGCAAAAATCAACTTTCCAATATAAAATCAGGTATCTTTAGTGTTTCTCCAGTTTTTCTTCTGGTTTCTAGATATCATTAGAGTGGGTTGGTGCTCTAATGATTACTCCAGTAATTAAAACAGACGTAATTTATATTTGGAACAGAATATTTTCTTACTGTAGCAAATGAAAAATTCTTTTTTAACAACACCTGAATGTATTATCGTAAAGTACACGTTATATTTAGAGACAGCACAAACAAAAAATGGCAACAGTCATTACTAGGCAGGCATTAGGACAACCTCACATAACCCTTTTAGAACTATGAGTAATATGGTTTTGTTGTGGCTGTTATTTGCACTGAGCTGCTTGTGCAGGGCTAGGCTAGGCTGGGCTGCCCTTGGCCTGAGCAAGGCTGAGCTGGGTTTACCAGGCACCCCATGGCCAGGTGCCCGTTTCCCAGCCTGTCTGAGCTCCAGCTCTGAGAGTGCTGCATGGGAAGGGGCTGACAGCCCCAGGCAGTGCCTGAGAACAAATGGCCTATAAAAGTATAGAGGGCTGCAAAGCAGCTTTCATTCCTTCCCTAGAAGCAGTGGAGGGTAGCAGGCGGTGAAAAGAAAATCCACTGTTATCAATCTCCTGAGAAGAGTTTGGGATCTGTTGTCACTCTGCACCTCTCTCCTTCAAGAAAACTGTCACCATTGACCCTACCAGCCAAAGGAAAGGTGAACATAACACATTAGAGGCATAGATAACTAGTAAGTCTTCCTGTACAATTATTGGAAAGGTATTATAGTCAGCAAGGGGTTTTTATTGTTACTAGTTTGAACCACAAGCATTAATATTTTGTAACTGGATTAACTACTGCTTGATTTTCATTAGAGTGCTAAGACGTTATGAGGCTAATAATAGATTCTTGGCTCTGTGTATAAGGTGTAGTCCCTTCCACCCATAACAAGATTTTTAACAGTGTACACCTGCCATGCATACAGAGTAATAAGTAAAAAAGATTAACACATTTACTTTCAAGTCACATCAAATTCTGAGGCAAAATCAAGACATAGGACAACATACTCAGTAAGAGATGAAGACAGGGAAATTAGTGTACATGAAATCTTAGAATGGAGTTTTTACATGCTAGTGGAACCTACAGCTATATCGACAGATTCCACTTGCCTTTATTGCAAGAAAATTGGACCCTAATTTAAAATAAGGCTGAAGCAATAGAAGAGTAAGAAAAAGACACAAATAGATATAATGAGTTACAGAGATATTGTTAAACTGACAGCCATTTTTCCTCTTACTTTGCTTCAAATCAAAGCTCTTGTTCTTGATGGTATCACTAAATTCTGAGTTATCAAGGACATTTTGCAGGTGATTTGTTGCTATTTAACTCTCCAAGCTTCTTGTTCAAAGGTTAAGAGAAGTGAGCTGAGTTTTCTTACATACTCATTAACTTGAGCCTGTCAGCTTAAAACCTTTACAGTAAGAAAATGAAATAGAAGTATTCCTTATGAAGTGTCTGACTTTCTCCTCATGGCTTCTGATTGTAGTCCAACATTATGAAAACACACAAACGGAAAAAACGGGAAATAAGAGTGGAATTTTTTATGAAGCTGGGGGGAAAAAAATATCAATGAATTTGGAAGACACGGTGATTTTATTAGAATTGAGATGGGGGTAAGGGGAGCAGTCTGGAATGGGCCAATATAAAGGTGCTGGGAGATACACAAAGCTGGCTCTTGAGCTTTGCTGTTACAATGTGAAACTTGTCCTAATTTAATATCAGACCACGTCTTGCCTCTGCAGCTGTGAGAAGCTTAGGTGGTACAAACAGAGTCAACAAATCTAGAGGGACCCTTCCACTTATCCAACAGGGAGTTACAGTTTCAGTACCCAAAGCCTTTTAAAAATGGCAGTATGAGTGGAAAACAGGAAACAAACAGATGTAGTCAGAGTACAACTGGATTCACTTATCTTTATTTGAGAAATTATCCCTAGACATTATTTTTTAAGCAGCAATTTAATTTTGCAATTGAACAAAAAAAACTAACTAGGGCTATCAGTTCACAAACAGCTTAATACCCCTTTTTTAAACCTTTGTAACTGGATCAAAGTTTCAGGACCGTAACTCTTTACCCAGGACAGCTCTCATTATATTCTGTGCATAAGTAATGACCTACATAGAAATCTTCCGTCATATTCAACTTTGTTTCATGTCTACCATTTTTTATAAACTTGGCTGGACTTTTTTTAAAATCCTGTAAAGAAGACTTCATTAAATTGTGCATAAAATCACCACCACACTGGAGATCATAGAGTCATAGAATGGTTTGGGTTGGAAAAGACCTTAAAGCTCATCTGGTTCCAAGGCCCGCTGGTATGGGCAGTAACACCTTCCACTAGGCCAGATTGCTCAAAGCCTCATTCAGTGTAGCCTTGAATATTTTCAGGGGTGGGGCATCCACAGCTTCTCTGGGCAACAAGATGTTACCATCTTAGAAAGCCTTTTGGGATATTCCTGGACTTTTGAAGCTTTATCTTTCAGTGCTGGAAAGCCTGAGCTGTACACTGCTTCACACATTTGAAGTTGATAAAATAGTAGTGTTTACACAGCCAGTGGTAAAGCAGAACCTAGGAATTCCTTGTCTTATCTTAATGTGCAGTACTGAAGGTGAGAATTAATGCTGAAAAATAATAATAATAAATCTTAATCCTTTTTTATTTTTCTTAAACTGAAAGATTTCAACATAAATAATCTCAATTAATTTTTGTTGGTATGTTCCTTTGTTTTCAAGGATTTGAGTAGGAAGTGAATCTTGCAGATACATAGGCACACTCATTCCTGAAAGATTCATACCCAAGATGTTAATGCAGCCATATGGAATGTGTTGCTTTTCCTGATCATTTTAGGAATAGGCAATCATTTTATCAAGAAGCAGAATTGTTCTCGCATAGCATATGTGATCATCAGTTTCCAAGTGAATGAAAGAACCAAACAATTTTGGTAACTACTCAGAGAGCAAAATGTAATGCTTAAAGCATAACAGAACAATTTCTGGTAATGGTAACTTTTCTCAGACACAAAGTTTATTTGCAGCAGCTTTCTAAAATTTCATAACTATAACAATAACAATAAAATGGCAACAATAGTGCTCAGGAGCAGGAAATCAAGGCTTTCACTTTCAGAAATATAGTTTATTGTTAAATTCTTCCATTTTTGTGTGGCTTAAGCTGTGATCCATTATTTCAATCAAAGTTGCATAGACTCCATATAATCAATACCAGGGCAAAACTGTAAATTGTTGAAGCATCCCCAAAAAGCATACCTGTGTAGTGTTTAGCTGCCTACCCACTGGTTAATTAACTACATCCAGAAAATAGCTTACTGTGGGAACGCTTCTGTGCTTTCCCTATTCTAAACTGTTCGTGCAACAGTAGGAATAGCAAGCAGTAAAGTGCACTTTTCAGAGCTGCACTCTTAAACCCAGATTTGTTACGCTCGTCCTTTTTTAATTCCAAATAATGGAGGAAAAAAATGAGATTGGTGAAGAGCAGCACTGCCCTCCGGTGGGCAGATTAATCCTTCACAGAGGTGAGGCTTAGTATTTTCCTTCAGCACTTGGAAGAGGTTTATTTTCAGAGCAGTGTGTCGAACTGTACAGCCAGCAAAACATATGTGCATGGGATTGAAACTTTCAAGGTAGCGTTTTAATACGAATAATGAAGACCCTTATTTGGGGAGCTTGGGGATTTTTGTGGTTTCTTGGTTTTGGCTTTTTGTGGGATTTTTTTTTTGTGTGTGTGTGTGTTTTTGTTGTTGTTTGGTTGGTTTGGTTTTTAAGAGAAATCTGTAAAATATTCCTATGCAAGATTAGAAATCAGTGCAAAATAAAAATAGACTAAAATTGTCTTTGGAAACCTATAAACACTACAGTGTCAGTAAAGATGAGTTCACTTCTTTCATGTCTCATTCACTGTCTTATAAGCTTATAATTTACAGTCTCACAAGTTTTCAGCCCTGAGATGAAGGATTCAAGAAGGACTTACTATTAATATGTTTAGAATAAAATACAAATCTTTCTGAGATCTTAACCTTTTATCCACTGGACAAAGCACAGTAGACACTAGCTCAGATAAATAGCAAAAATATTCTTATTTGAAGCTAAACAGAAAGAAGCAGGAGAATAAAATGTCTATATTTTAAGTTTATGTATATACAACTATATTTACATAAAACTATTAAGCAGTTGTTTCTTCTTAAATGTAATCCTTATGGAACCCTTTCACAGGCATTCTTCCAATTACCAACCCACTGATGGCAGCCCTCTGAGAATGAATTTTCAAAAGCTTTGCATCCACCTTGCAAAATGTTATTATGAAAAAATTTCATGTAAAACAGAACCAGAAATCTACTGAAGTCCAGATGTCTGACTGGCCCAAACTATACCCTCTGCCGTGAGTTTGTTCTGAGTGAATTGTTCTTGAAAAGACCATGTTCTAACTTCTCTGTTTTCCTAACATCTTCATTTAGGATGCTTTCAACTATTTAGAATATTTCTTCTATGTTTTTTGGACATTTGTCCTGGGAGTTGAATCTGCACTGATAGATCTGTGGGGTTTAGCCAGTTCTTTCTTCCTTTTTTGTAAGTATATTACCTGGCAGTCCTCCTGTGGTTATTTAGCATTTGTGTTGTAAGATTCCTTTAGAGAGGTGTTTTGGGTTCTTTAAGTACCTTAAGAAAAAGTTCCTCAGATCCAGCTAGCTGAAAACATCTAATTAATCTGAACTACTCTATAACCTGTTTTCTTCCCCCATACTTCAGGCTGAGGCCTTTTCCCTGTCTTAATATTCACTTCTTCAGCCATGTGAACATGGCTGGAATTTCTAATAAAAGAATAATATTTACTTCTTCTTTTCATTGGCACATCTTCCCTTACAAGTGTATTTTTCAAGCAGTAACATTATTCTCACCCTTGTGTAATCTCTCTGGCTCAACAGAAATTCCTCAGGGTAAGGATTTTTTTACTCCCCTTGTTCTTCACTTAGAGATTGAGTTGACTTTACTAGGTCTATGCTAGTAGTAAGGTGGATGACATTCCTGACTATGACATAAACTTATGTTTCTTGTCCATCCAGATGCCCTGGATTTTATTAAATAAACATTATTAAAAAAAAAAAAAAACCAAACACGTCACATACGATCTTCATTTTCAGATGGGTCTTTAAGTCCACCATCATCATATCACTCTTTTAGTACCTTAGTTTTCTTGACAGATTTCCTCTTCCCATTACCCATCTTCTCCAAAGGTGTAAACTCATACTTGAAATCTTATGCTGCAGCATCCCTTTTCTTAGCATGTTCTTTGTTTAAATTTTCTCATTCATGTAGGCTGCATGTTACAGACAAGATTAAGCAAAGTATGATAGAACATGCTTAACTTTAAGTATGTGTTTCCATGCTCTACTGAATCAAAGCTAAAATTATGAATCAAGTTTAATTTTCTCTTGATGATGTTCCAAATGTTGTGGCAATAAGTTTCCCTTAAAACGGATTTTTTTTTATTATTCATAAACATGCAAGATATTTCAAAACTATTCTCAAGTTGATCACCAGTTCATCCCACCTAAACACTTTTTAAAACATGAAACTAAACTTCACTGTTTTTTAAGTAGACTGATTAGTCAAAATAATGTAGAGACTTTTAATGTAGCTCAGTTTCTTTTTAAATATTGAAAGGAGTTCAAAATTAAGATGATGTTTTTATAAATACAGTAATTGCATGATAGGCATTCCAGTGTTAGAAAATTATTTTGAAACATGTTTTTTTAATTAAGTATGTTTTTAGAGAAGTTGTATTTGGATAGATTTAAAATACTGCAGAAATCTGGGATATTCACAGTGAATTTAGATTTTAATTAACCTCTAAATATGTGGTGCTGCAACATTCAAATGCAATTATGATTTTAGTTTTTTTAAAATATAATCACCATTCTGTGATCTGCTGGGCCTAACTTCATCACCACCTGACATCAGTGATGGCAGCAATGGTGATGGCAGTGAGATTCTCCCCATTTGAGTGGGCTTTGGATCAGGCCTATTAACAATTTGCAACTATGACCAACTGGATTTATAAGAGTTGATGAAATTCCAAAAGAAAACCAGTGGGCTATTTCTAAAGAAACTGATGCCCTACACCCCTAAGCTTAGCTGATACTTCCAGATACTAGAACGGGTAGCCTAATTATCTGTATTTCTCCATTTTTGGTGATTGCTGTCTAAATGTCAGTATGAAAAAAACAAAACAAAACAAAACAACAACAGAAAAAGCCCCAAACCCTAATGAAGCTGAACCCACAGTTCCAGGAAAGAACATTTTAGCTGTTAAAATTGCTAGAGGGCTAATACAGCCTGGGGAAGATTGTAAAATGAATTATCCTTAGCTGCATTCTTCCTTGTGGCCTGATTCCAAAGCAAAGCACTTTCCTTTCATTCCCTATAAATATCTTTTCCTGTCATCCCCTGGTTTATTTTACTTTAGGGACATGATCAGCTTTTATCTGCTTTTAAAGATCCATTTCTGACAGCAGGTAATGGCATTTGGAACCTTTTGCCTTCGCTATCACTTTAGACTTTTCGTGCCATGAAATTGGTCTTTTTTTTCTCTCCTTCTTAGTTTGTAGATAGTGAAAGCTGATGCATCAGCCTTCTTGACGTTTCCCACTGGGCATGAAGAAATGCCCAGGCAAAAAGCCAAGTCTGAATGAGATCAACACAGAGACAAAAAAATCAACAATGCTGTTTTTATCTCAGCTTTTCATTTAGCTCTAATATCATGTTGACTCTACAAAGCATGAAAGACTGGCTCTCTCCAAAAACACTTAAACAATTGAAACCTAAAGTTCTCTTTTACTGTAGTTGGAGGACACACTTTATAATTAGTTCAGTTACTTTGCATAAAATGATGTCCAAGTTCAAGAGAGCAATGAATGATTCAGGGTGCTTGCAGGGCTGCCCAACTCTGGTTCCCTATATAGACCACTGAATTGATCCTGAATATAGATCCTGAATTCACCTTCTTTATCCATGCTACTTAAGCTGTCTACCTGTTCATCAGCACAAGAATCTTCTGGATCGCCTGCCTGGATACACTTTGATGTTGGGAGGGAGTATGAGCAGATCATCTGAGACCTCACTTGGAGTATTGTGTACAGTTCTGGTGTCGTCAACATAAAAAGGACATGGAGCTGTTGGAGCAAGTCCAGCGGAGGGCCACGAGGATGATAAGAGGGCTGGAGCACCTCCTGTATGAAGACAGGCTGGGGAATTTGGGGCTGTTCAGCCGGGAAAACAGAAGGCTGCATGGAGACCTCATAGCAGCCTTCCAATATCTGAAGGGGGCCTACAAGGATGCTGGGGAGGGACTCTTCATTAGGGACTGTAGTGGTAGGACAAGGGGTAATGGCTTTAAACTTAAACAGGAGAACTTTAGGTTAGATCTAAGGAAGAAGTTCTTCACAGTGAGGGTGGTGAGGCACTGACAGAGGTTGCCCAAGGAAGTTGTGAATGCTCCAACCCTGGAGGAGTTTAAGGCCAGGCTGGACAGAGCCTTGGGCAACATAATTTAGTGTGTGGTGTCCCTGCTCACGGCAGAGGGGTTGGAACTAGACGATCTTAAGGTCCTTTCCAACCCTAACTATTCTATGATTCTATGATTCTATGTGCTGTGTTCTGTGTCTCTGTAGAAGAGACAACAAAAATTAGATTAAACCAATTAATAATTTTTTGGGGAATATTAGATTTACAATGTGAAGTAAGGGATAATTCTTCATTAACATTTAATTTTATGTTCATAGTTTTCTATTTATTAAAGATTTTTAGAATTTTCATGTCTACTTAGGTTATAATCATCACAGCATAAAGTACTATGAAAAATAAATGCATTGATTGGAAATTTATGACATTTCATTAAATTTCTAATTTTGAATTGATATTAAAGACAAGAGCATAATATCACTGAATTAACTGTAATTATTAATTGGACTGACGTAACTGGGGAATGAATAAGAAATAATAGAAAATTTGCAAGTAAAATTTGCATATGGAAAATTTGAGGAAAACATTTGACGCTTTCTTGTGTGCATTTTTCTGGGGAAAATCTCTTAAATTTTAATATATTTACATGATAATGAAGAGAAAGTTTAGAAGCTTTCAGAAGTTTTTAGAAAAATTCCTTTGACATATTATAAGCCTAAAATCCGAGTAGATGAACCGCTTTTTATAAAAGAGGGCTTTTAGAAAGATACATCTCAATTTGTCTGAAAATAGGCTTCTGTCAGGCAGGTTCCAAAATAGTCACTACTGAAATGGTGTACGGTGAGCAGAATATACTTGTTACAGTCAAGTGCCTGTTTAAAATTTGTAATATCAACTTCACTGCACAGTGAAACATCCCTATGAAAGTTAAACAGAAGAGACTGTCAGTGTAACTACTGTAGCACAGTGCAGAAATCCTAGTGTTTCACACAGTAGTATAAAACCTCACCAGTGAGAATCAAAAATCTTGTAGAAGATAAGCTGTAAGCCTACAAGAAAACTGTTTTATTTGTGTGAGTTAAAATAGGAATAATGTGAAAACAGTAAGTTGGTAAACAAAGTGGCTGTCTCCTGATACCTCATATGTTGGTGGCAAATTGAACAAGGGGGGTGATTTTTAACCTAGAAAACTCTGAAATTGAAAAATAGAAAAGTTTTGGTTTTCCAGAAATGTTAAATACTCACCTGGAGTTGCACAAATGTACAGAAGGAAATCCACAAGAGCTAAAGGGTGACTAGTAAGAAGTTAGCTTTTCCAGAAAAAGGGCCAGAATTAAAGGTTTTGGTGCAACCTCCTGGGAAATTAAATTTAAATCTGTTGATTAATAAATTATGAGTAATAGCTGACATATGACATAACACTTTGGATTTTAATGCCTTAGAGGACATACCAGACAGTTTGGGTTTTTTTTTAATTCATAGTAAGGACTATACGTAAAGATGGAAAGTTTATCACAGCGAGTACATGTATCTAACAGCCTATTCTATGGGTCAGAGGAAGTATGGGGTGAACACAGATGAAAAATAGTGTCATTTTGGTGCAATCCTAACTATTCCACTCTTCCATGTAATGTATATTCAATATATGAAGTTATTTCATACTTATCCATCAGTAGCTTCCTATGGGAAGTGTGGATAACCATAAGTTAGAAAACTATCTGGCAGTAAAAGAGAAGCAATAAATTAGCTAGCACGTATAACTTATATTATTAAATACTAAGAAAAGGCAAGCTGTAAGATAAAAGGTACTAATTCAATTTATGAGTAAAGGCCCAACATATAAAGCATGAAATTAAAAATGCATTTTAATAACCAAAGTGTTGAATAAGATAAATAATGTTCCTGTACTGTAGTGTCATAGAAGAATTAACTTGTCACATCACACATTACATGTTTTAGTGGTGTTAAAGAGTAAGGAAATGACATGAAAAAGTATTAACCAACTGCCATCCACTTGTAATTCTGTTCATTTTATCATAGGCTTTTTATTGTAAAATCATACATTACTCACAAAAAATATTTGCTTTTTATGTTCAGGTGAGCTTTTCCGTTTATAATGCTTTTCCCTTTTCAGCCCAATCAGAAATTATGTTTCATATTTTCAAGTCTGTGAATTTTCTGCTTTAGCATGATATCATTAGTTCTATTTTCAACCAATACAATTTTGTAAATTAAGTTTTTGTCCTGCGTTCAGCTACAGCAGTCATTTTTTCTCCTTCTTAGTAGCTGGTGCAGTGCTGGGGTTTTGACTTTCAATCTGGGAACAACGCTGATAACACCGATGCTTTTAGTTGTTGCTAAGTAATGTTTACTCCGACCAAGGACTTTCTCAGTCTCATGCTCTGTCAGGGAGGAGGGGAAGCCAGGAGGAAGCAGAGGCAGGACACCTGACCCAAAATGGCCAAAGGGGTATTCCATACCACAGCACGTCATGCCCAGTATAGAAACTGGGGGGAGTTACCCGGAAGGCCAGATCGCTGCTCGGGTCGGGCTGGGTATCGGTCGGTGGGTGGTGAGCGGTTGTGTCCTTTTCCCTTGTTATTTCCCTTATCATTATTGTTGGTAGCAGTAGTGGTTTGTATTATACCTTAGTTACTGGAGTGCTGTTATCTCAACCCGTGGGAGTTACATTCCTTCGATTCTCCTCCCCATCCCTCTGGGAGCGGGGGGAGGAAGGAAGAGGGGGGGAGTGAGCGAGTGGCTGCGTGGTTCCAAGTTGCTGGCTGCGCTTGAACCACGACAGTTTTGTAATGAATTTTGTAATGAATTGCATAAATAGTAACTGATAGAAAGTGACAGTGGAGAAAAAAAGGCCTTAAACACAGGCAAATGGTGAAAAATAAGTATACAGGCTATGATGGGTCCAGTGTTCTCTGCTAACTTTTACATCCTTTGCCACCCATTGCTAAAAACGTAAATATACCTTTTAACAATTAGCTACTAAGAAATATGATTTAGGAAAAAAAAATTATCTTAATGAATATTCCTGTAGAGTTGTGTATTTGAAATTAATAAGCACCAGTACTTGACTTTTTCATTGATACACTACTTTCCATCATAGGCATTTTAAGGAACCTAACAATTAATGAAACATACCTTGTCATGTGTCAATACAATTTAACCTTATGTCTAATCACAGAATCATAGAATGGTTTGGGTTGGAAAGGACGTTTGAAAATCATCTGGGTAAAGCCCACTGCCATGGGCAGGGACACCTTCCACTAGACCAGGTTGCTCAAAGCCCTGTCCAACCTGGCTTTGAAGACCACCAGAGATAGGCATCCACAGCTTCTCTGGGCAACGTGTACCAGTGCCTCACCACCCACATTGCAAAAAAATTCTTCCTTATATCTAATCTGAAACAATCCTCTGTTAGTTTAAAATTGTTGCCCATTGTCCTACCACTACATGCCCTTGTAAAAAGTCCCTCTCCAGGTTTCTTATAAGCTCTCTTTATATACTGAAAGGCTGCAGTAAGGTCCCCCTGGAGCCATCTCTTCTCCATGCTGAGCAACCCCAACTTGTCTCAGCCTTTCTTCATAGGAGAGGTGCTCCAGTTCTCTCATCGTTTTTGTGGCCTTCCTCTGGACTTGCTCCAACAGATCCATGTCTTTCCTATGCTGGGGACCTCAGAACTGGATGCACTATTCCAGGTGGGCTCTCATGAGAATAGTTTGGAGTGGAGGAGGAGAATCACTTCCCTCTACCTGCTGGCCACACTTCTTTTTATGCAGGCCAGGATATAAAATCGGCTTTCCAGCGTATCATGCATAACTACAATAGCTCATTTTCTAAGAGACATGGCATATCTCTCTCTTTTTTTATTTTTATTTTTTTAATTAGATTTGCTCCAGAGTTGTACAGTAAAATGCCTCAGTGCTTTTCTCCTCATTGGCTAACTTAAGGCCAACTTTGCAAGTGCTTTACTTATTAAAATTTGATGATAGGTTTTGTTCCTGTGCATTACTTGTTTCCTTTACTTGAAACATTTCAAAAGAGAAAATGTGTAACATGAAGCCTGAATGACCTTGTCTTTACATCTGGTTGCCTTCTTTCCTTTGGTTGATCACATCAAAATCAGTCCTAATTAAGAGGGTAGATTTTACTCACACAACAATGTGGTTTTTTTCACGTGAAGCTATTCAGTCACCTTTATCGAACATTTCCCTTCCTTCTATAAGTAATAGTATTTCTTCCAGTGTGAGCTCTGAACTGTGCAGTTTCTTCTGTGAAGACCTTAACTACTTTCCCTTGGTTTTTCTTTTCCCTGTTTCAGCTGGTTTTACTGACAAATTTTGTGGTTCTGTTTTATTCAGAGATCTATTTTTTTCATTCTTACTAAAATTATTATCATTTGTATTCAGGACTGTCCATACCTGAAAAAAAATATCCAGAAGAACAAACATTCAGTGTCAAGATCAGCCACTATCTTGAAGGTGCAGACGGCTTCCTTTTATTTTCCTGCGTTTGTTTTTTTGTGGATCATATTTCATCCTGAAAAGAAGGATGTTAGATGGTAGCTAAGCAATTGCTACCCGTTGTTTGAACTCAGAGTTGTTTGCTTTTATTATGGTAATGTATAGAGATCTTATGAGTGAGGTGCTATCTTGCGATATGCTGTGTCTGTTGTGATGTCCAAAGTCGCAAAATGACTTCTATTCAACTTTTTTGTTTCAGCGTCAGTGAGGCTTAAGGACATATTTGCAGATAGGTGTGAGCTTATGTGCTCTTCTAAATCAAGATCTTAGGCTCTGCTTCAGCGACCTGATCTATGTAGGTGCATAGTGTCATTGTCGTGGCCATGCAGTTTTCTGCTCACAGCAAATGTGATTAAATGCTGAAGTCTGCTGAAAAATTATACTGTGTATCTGTAGGCAGATAACTGTTGTTCTTAATTCATTTGAAATTGCATGCATACGCTCAAGAAAGAAAGGCATGTCTCTACAGTCTGTCCTGGGTTCAGCTACAGCAGTCATTTTTTCTCCTTCTTAGTAGCTGGTGCAGTGCTGGGGTTTTGACTTTCAATCTGGGAACAACGCTGATAACACCCATGTTTTTAGTTGTTGCTAAGTAATGTTTACTCTGACCAAGGACTTTCTCAGTCTCATGCTCTGTCAGGGAGGAGGGGAAGCCAGGAGGAAGCAGAGGCAGGACACCTGACCCAAACTGGCCAAAGGGGTATTCCATACCACAGCACGTCATGCCCAGTATAGAAACTGGGGGGAGTTACCCGGAAGATGCAGATCGCTGCTCGGGTCAGGTTGGGTATCGGTCGGTGGGTGGTGATCGGTTGTGTCCTCTCCCCTCGGTTGTGTCCTCTCCCCTTGTTATTTCCCTTATCATTATTATTGGTAGCAGTAGTGGTTTTGTATTTTACCTTAGTCACTGGACTGCTCTTATCTCAACTCGTAGGAGTTACGTTCTTCTGATACTCCTCCCCATCCCTCCGGGAGTGGGGGGAAGAAGAAGCACGGAGTGAGCAAGCGGCTGCGTGGTTCCAAGTTGCTGGCTGGGCTTGAACCACGACAAGTCCTATTTGATAGTGGGTAATGTTTGAGTAGATACAGGGTTACTAAGTAAAAATATATTTGAATGGACTTTAAGGAACACTTTTAATATATGCTTTTTATTATTCTTTTAAATATATCCAATATTAATGATTTATTTCTTCATACGTATTATGTATATAGATATATAAAAATATTCCCACACAACCTTAGAGATGTGTTTTATCACCCAATACTACAACTGTTAAGAACTTACTCATTGACAAAAATGAGGCCTATCCCACAATGGATGGCACAGGGTTTTTTCAGGAAAATAAGGGAGGTGTAGCTTTGTCTTTTCTCTCAGTCGAGCATGCACTCAGTCGGAAATTTGTGGTGTTTTTTCATTCTGTGTTTGTTAAGTAATTTTTTCCTAGTTGTAGTTAGTCACCTAAAGTTAGCTTCAAATTTTACATCTTCTAAGTTGTAAGTTATCAATACTTCAAGTTAAAGGTTTTATCAAGAGGATCTGGGGGTACAGAAGGTAAAAAATGCTTTAATCTAGATTCATTTAAATCCACTTTAATAAATAGGTGTTCTTTCCATAGCTGATTATTTCCTAGGGAAGAAGGTAAACAAACCCCAGTAACCAAAAAGAGAGTCAATGCATTAAAGTAAGCAAGCCCTAAAAAAAGACTGTTACAACTGTGGTCTTAACATTATGCATTTAATCTTCTCATAATGACAGAGATTTAATCAAATTTCTGCCTGATATGAGACACGTAAAGGGGAATGAAAAATAATTCAAGTAATTTATACCTTGTAAAAACCCACAACAATAAAACTAAAATAAGAAAAGAAAATTCAGTATGTTCTCTCTACTCTACTAAGAAAGCTGAAATGACTTAATTTTCTCCCAGAAGATTGTTCAGTAGAATAAAAATATATACCTTTCTATGCAGAAAGGGACTCTAGTGAAAGAATATGCCACATGAGCAGAAGCTTTCAAACAGTACAGGCATTTCTTGCAGCTTTTAGTTTTGGTTTAATAAGAGAGGGGATATGATTCTTCCTTTGGTGCAGGAATGGGAATACAACCCTAAATTCAGAGTTTGTAATAGCCTTGCTTTTTATTCTCAGGTGGAACAAGAATGCCACAGCCCCTTGATGAAAGAAACTGCTTGAAAGTCACAGACTTGGGAAAGAATTCTAAATGAGGAGTGCTTACTTAAGGATGCAGCAATGTGGCATCCTCTCTTGTGGCTCAGCCCACCCAGAGGCGGCTTCTCTACATGACTTGCTATTCTCCACTCCGTCCCAGGTTGAGTAGCTTATAGCAGTTTTTTCCTCAGTCTCCTACTCCCTCACACCTCATCCCAAATAAAGGTTATTTCCAAAAGCCTTTCTAAATAGCACAACAAAGAGAAGTTCCTTACTATAAGAATAATGCCATTAACTTTTAGTCTCTACCTCTGCTGCACTCAGAAATCCACTGCTTCTACCACCATGATAACAGAACCCAAGGAAAGTGCTTTCTGGTCTTCACCAGCTGTGCTAATGTAAGAATGCTTCTAGTTGCAGATACTTCACTACCTAAAGTTATCTTCGCCTGTCTCATTCTCTTAGTAGCACACACTGGCCTGTGTGAAAGATTTTTAACTAACCCCCTCTGGTTTTCTTCTGAGCATTTCGTTGTAAGGTTGACAGTGTTTGGTTGGTTTTTTTTAATATGGACTTGATGGTGAAATCAACATTTCAGCCTATAACTTCCCAGAAAATATATTTTGATGTTGGTTAATTACAATAGCTTGTGGTGTGTAGATTTTACATTAATAAAAGTGAACATGAAGTGTTAGGAATAGATAAGATGATATATATTTCCTCAGATTCCTACTCTGACACATCCAGACAAGGAAAGAGGAAATACTTGGCTGCACTCCATTACAATGATGTATTTACAAAACTGGGGTTAATGTTATATTTTTTATTATGTTCTGCATTCCATTTTCCTGAATACTATTAAGATTATGTTAAATTCTCTTTGCGTTCACTTGTCTTCAGAGGCTGAAACTGTCTTGTGTGTTATCATATCATATATGATATCCTGTAAGCCTCACAACAGTCTGTATTAGGATAGAAAGTGGAGTTAATTGCAACCAGTTATAAAACAGTTACTATCTGAAACTGTGAACAAGTCCTATCAAAACTGCATTTCTTTGCTGAATAGTAGCTCAGCACAATCTGGTTTTACTCTCAGAGAAAATAAAATACAAAGGCTTTTTGTTGGATATCACAAGTGAATACGTGAAGGTTTTTTAAACATGTGAAACGCATTTGAAGTGTTTTTAGCTTTGTCTCCAAAATTGGAGAATACATTTCCATTAATATTAAAAGTTGGAATTTCTTACATTCTATTATATACCTTATTCCATAAAGCAAATAAGATAGAGACCTTTTTTCTGTTCTTGTATGGATTTACCAGAAAGATTAGGTAGACTTTGTGCACCGTCATAATATTCATGTCTTCAAACTACTGTGACATGGTTTCTTTATCCAGCTGAAACTGTATACATGTTGTAACATACACTAGTAAAACTCCTTTCAGAATTGTTAAAAATGCATCTCTACATGCAGTCTTGGAAAGTTTTATTTAGACCCTATTTTTGCATTCTTGTAGAGAATAGGATGTAGTTTCCTCACGCAAAAGGAGAGCATATGAATTTACAAAAACTTCTTTGAAGATGAATGAGTATTCTGCTTGTCAAAGAAATTTTTAGACTCAGAGCAAGTGTGATTAATAATTATTTTCTTCTGGATATTGTATTGTGTTACTTGTATTGTGTTAATTGAAGCCCTAATGTCTAATTCAAAATTTAATTGTCTAAATAACTATTTGAATGAAGTATACTCTCCTGTTTCATTCAGGAAATACAGAGCTAAGACTACAGAAATGGGAGATCTCCTGGAGAAGAAGTTTGATCCAGGGAGGTATATGCCTTTTTCTTTCTTTCTATTTATCTCCTTGCCTAGCTTGCCTGCCTTTCTTCCTCTCAAAACATTTAACTTGTGTAGTCTTGGATTTTTTTAAATTCTAAAATCATGCAACCCTTTATTGTCTTTATTAAAAGTACTTACTTTTAGATGTTTCTTTGAAAAAAAAAAAGGAATTATTTAATGTGAATTAACAAAAAGAAAGCTTCAAATATTAAGTAAAGCAATTAAACAGAGTTAGCCTGTGAATACAAGAATATGCTATTATTCTTTGTAAAATGTGAAATTAATTTTCTAAATTTTTCTCACTGTCCACTGTGGCAGAGTACAAAAAGAAAAAGAAGAAAGTTTAGAGGTAAACAAAAAGGAAAAGTGGCAGAGGGAACATAGTTCAGAAGCAAGTCTTTTTCAATATACAATCTTAAAAAGTACACTTAAAAATTTCAGAGCTCTTTGAAGGTGAAATAATTTTAAGTAATACAGTAATAAATTTTCACAAAATATCAAGTCTGACAGGGTCTACAACTTAAGAAGCAGATATACTCATTAAAATTAATACAGTTTGCAAATATAGAGTATCTGAAGCACTTCAACCGTCTGCTTTTCAGATGTTACTGATATTTGGTAATGTTTGATTATTTTCTCTATGTTACTTTTTTGTGCACATCGTGGAAATTATTTAGAACGTATGTAGAATAAGACATATGGTAACATTAACTTCAGAAAATGCTCTAGTTCATTTTTCAGACCAAATCGGATCTAATACTCTGAAAACAACAAAATATCTGGACTTATGTCAACCATGATATGGATCTCGGCCACCACCTTTTACTGCAGGTCTAGGAGATTTTAGTGTAGGAGAATGTAGAAATTTCTATCATGCAATCATTTTTATACTCTGGATAACTAAATTCTTCAAATATTATCATTGTTGTTCCACACTTCTTGTTGTCTTATACAAAATACTGTAAAATAGAATAAGGAAGTAGACTGAGTATCTTAGCACATGTAAGGGCCACAACATTAAGTACACAACAGCTATCTTGTGTCATACACCATTAGGTTAGGCTAAGTGGAAGCAAGATAATCGGGAATTACTAGAGATATCAGAAAGAGGTGAATTGGAGTTCTCCATAAGTAAAAAGGTCAGAATAAATAGCCTAACTACAAAGTACCTCATAGGTAGTTCTACATTAGTGCTTAAGATGATAAAAGAAATATCTGGCATGACAGTTTTGGTCTGTGAGATTTGTTAATCTGGGAATTCATATTTTCTTGAAACTTTTCAGAACTGAGCTTTTAGCTAAGAATTCCCTCCGTAGGGGGTTAAAATTCCCTACTACCTGAGTAGTGTTAACTGTTAAAGTAGTAACTTTCATCTTTTTTGATTTTTCCTCTTTTTTTTCTTGTCATATAGTAGCTAGAGTGTCACCAACTGTCACCAATGTGTATGCTTCATATCACTGCACTATATGTAATGATTATCATATCAGCTTCATGGTTATTTATTTACTTAGTACATCATTATATTAAGTACATCATTATATTAAGTAATGCTATTTTTATCTATTGTACTGGGTCTGGCTGGGGTGGAGTTAACTTTCTTCATAGCAGCCTGTATGGGTCTGTGGTTTGTATTTGCAGCTAAACCACTTTGGCTATTGCTGAACAATGCTTGCACAGTGCCAAAGTTTTCTCTGTTTTTGCACTCTAACCCCACAGTGAGTAGGAGGGGGTGGCTAAGAAATTAGGCAGGGGCAAAGTCAGGTCAGCTGATACAGATTGGCCAGACAGACATTCCATGCCATATAATATCAAGTTTAGCAATAAAAAATACTGTAAATACTTGTAACTAATCTTACTGGGGAGATATACGTGAACCTTTGTAATTCCTTGATACTGTTCGTAAGCACAGGTGTCAACAAAAGGGCAATGGCACCTCTGTGTGTCAAGATGAGTCACTGGGTGTGAATTTGCTTGTTCATATCCAGCTGTACTGCAGAGGAGGCATTCATTTTGAGAAAATCACATTCAGGAAAGGAAATTTTGAGCACCACTTCATAAGCAGATCACTCCTGAGCTAAGAAGGGACCAGATCACTGGACCAGCATCACAGGCAAATGTAGTGCTCTGACACATTTAGTAATTCTATCAAGTTCTCCACACAAAAGTTTAGAGGTGAACATGTTCCTTATTCTTCACCAAGTCAGGATAATCCAAATTCTGTTGAAGGCTCAGGAAACATGTAAACTTGGGATCATTACTGGACTTGTATTTAAAAAATAAAGCAACACAATAGATGTATATAAAGTAGGCTTCTAAAAAAACCTCAAGGTAACTTTGTCAGACCAATGATCCATCTATCCAGGTAATCCCAACAGGATGCTCTGTCTCTTAATGGGAGATACCACTTAACAAGCATACAGAAAGCTAGTTACTCTCAAACCTAATCAATTTGGTCACCTTCCTCTGTACCCTCCCCAAGTCTGCTCTGTTATTCTTCAGAAACAGAGAATGCAAACTGCCCATTCAGCAGAAGCTGCACTCAAGATGAGAATGCCCCAAGGGTTTTCAGTAGCGTTTTAAGTAGATTTTACTGATGTCCTTTTTATTATTGCCATTAACTCTCCTAATAGTGCCCTTAGTATTTTCTTTTCTCTCTCAGCCTCCACCATGCACTGAATTGAAGATTTCAGACAACTGTTAATAATTCTCCCAGGATCTTTTTCCTGGGTTATAACTGCTACTCCCAGCTTTAGCATTGTAGTCATGTTTTAGATTTTTCTTCCCCTAAAAAATTGTGCTTACCAATTTCTTCACTTTTACATGCAAAATTTCACATTAGTGTAACCAATGAAATACTTTACGAAAGAAAAATTGTAATAATTAATGCTTGAATGACTTATAGTTAACAAAAAATATTTTGTGCACATTATGTCATATTTTATGCCATATTTTATGCCATTTCTGTGGGTTTCAGAATTCATGATTTTTTTTTCCCCCCTCTAGTATTTCTGGTATTTTTTTACCTTAGTTTGCAGGTTTTTTACCTAGATTTCATTTTTCTTCTAGGTTTCCAGCATATTCTTCTATGTGTTCCTTCTTCAATTTTCATTTTGTTTTGACAGAATATCTGCTAATTCTCTATATTTTTTATTTTTCACTTAAGTTTGGTGTTTTCGGAGGACAGTATTTATCAGAAATGAGATAAAAATTCATCTTTAATACTTTATTTAACAAATGTTTTATCTCCATCTCTGTTCATTTTAAATGAACAGGTGGTTTCTGTTGACTTCTTCATGGACAGTAAAAATGTTATTAATTATCCCATCCATTTTGAAAATATCTTAATTTCATGCCTGTTAGAAAACAGTTTAGAAATAATTTTCAAAAATATCTCTAATTATTTTAATGTGTTTCACATAATTCCTAGCCAAAAGAAAACAACTGAAATGATACAATAGCAATAAATGCTATTCCATTATCCTTTCATTTTTCACCTTTTAATAGTTTGTATAAATATTATTGTTTGTATAGTTGCATTATTGCACCATTTAACAGACATTTTACTAGATCACTTCACCCTGAAAAATTGCCCTTTGTATTTGACTATTCATGTGATCACATGTAACCGCAGTGAAAATCATTGTTCTGGAAGATTATGCTGTTTTCAGCCTCCGCATGCTCTTTTTTTGAAAACGCTTGAAAAATGCATGTGATAACACAATTTGACTTTATAATTTATGACCTCCTTTTTCTCTTGGATAAATGTGATCTTGAAGATTAAGTTTCAAAGATAACAAAGTATAAATATCACAGGGGGGGTGAGGGATTGGGAAGAGAAATACATACTGGTACAAGCAGAACATTAGTGCCCCCGAATCCAACTGTAGGCTTATTGAAGAAAGTAAGATGTTTGCTACAGTGTAAGTTAACAATTTATTTAAGAGATAAGAAAAAGAAAATATTAAATTAACCAGATTTGATTTTCATGTCTATTCTTTCAAAAGGGGTCATCTATCATGATTCTTCTTTGTTACTTCTGGAAAAAAAAAAATACTTGAGCTTAATATTTGTTATAAAAGATGTAGGACTCTGTTAATTCATCATTTACAGATTCTGAATGTTACATCTGTGTTGCCCTGCCTACCTAAATTGCCACCCTGAATCCCTGAAAAAATGTTGGACCTATAGGTTATTATTTGTCCAAAGCAGCCTTGGAGGCCAGTTTCTAGCAGACTGTGCTAAAATGTTTTTGTTCCCAAGACAATAACTCTAGTAACCTTAAATACATATGAATTTTTTTCTTAATTTTTTTACGGTTGGTAGTAAGAGGAGAACTTGCAATATTGTATGCAAAAAATGATGCCTTAGAATATATGTACAACTCTACTTAATCTCCCAATTTAAGTTTATTTTGTGACTGAAAATAGTTGAATTTTCCATTTATAGTTTAAAGAATTGACAGAGGTATGAAAGAGGGAATTACATTCTTCTTTATCAACAGAATTGCCAGCTTGGTTCCACTTCTGTAATCTTTCATCGCTTCTATGCATAAATGAAAAGCAGGATCTCCAATCTATTTGCAAGGCAAATACTTAATAAGACATATTTTTAAAGGTAAATTTATTCAGAATGGGTTCCTTATGAAAAGTTGGGAAAAATCATGGGGTTTATAGACTGTATAATGATTACAGGTTTTTGATGTTCTATTGTTATAATTGACATCTTTGTTAGCTGGAAATCCTGAAACTCTCGAATTTCTATTGTTATAATTGACATCTTTGTTAGCTGGAAATGCTGAAACTCTTGTATAATTGCATAGCAAAAGTAAGATAGATCTATACAAGCTAAAATGCTGATGTATTTGTGGAATTTAAAATACTTTCTTGTAGAATTATGTTGAAGCATCCCCTTCCCATTCCCTGTCTCTCCCTTCCCCTGAGGGAAAGA
>NW_009915972.1:124321-137361 GCF_000696875.1 Nestor notabilis
AAAGAGTATTTTATGAAATCAGAAATATTCATCTCATATATAGGGAATTTTTAAAGGCCTGTTTTTTGACAGCATTGTCCTTTGGCCAGTTTCTAGTAATTTTTTTTTTATTCTGCCACATTTTAGACTGATTTTATGTTTTGTTTTGGTGGGGTTTTGACTGTTTGGTTTGGTTTTTTTAACTCCAAATCATAGCAAATCTGTCAGTTGATTTGCATCTGTATGTAAATCCTTGCATGCAGAGTAGTCCCATGTCTCAGTTTTCCGGATTTTATTGTGTTTTTAGTGGCAATTCTGATTTTTAGAGACAAACTCAGGGTGAAAGCTTGTTATACAAAAAAGCTATACAATTCCAAATATCATTGTTAATATTTCATGTGTTCTGTTATATTTGAGATCAGGTATTTTCTTCCCATTTTGGATAGACATTAAAATAAAGAAGTCATCAATAGTTTTAACAGTAGAAAGTTATAAAACTTTTTACAATTCAGCATCTTGGGAGTATTTAAATCGGTTCGAAAGAGATAGTCTTATTTTTGTAGCACTTAAAATGGGTAAGGAAGAACAATATGAACACAACGACCAAAATTTGAACTTCTGTTCAAATAGACAAGTCCAATTATATGAACCTTTGAGAAAGAAATTACATGCTTAGTTGACCTTATTTCAATATCCAAGAGCATTTTCCGTATCCTTCTGTGTTATCTGTCAGTTACTGTTAAAATCATTATCATGAAAAAATAAGAAACCCATTGTACATTATTTTATTTCTCAATCATCTTGTCAAATGTCCAATGTGAAAAGTTAATTTGGTGCAGGAAGCTAAATGGAATGTCACAGAGGTCTAGCCTGGATGCCTTTCCACATGTATTTAAAAGAATATAAATTATCTTTTGCTCAGTAGTTATTTCATGGCTCAAGTACAGAGGACAAGAAAATAAGAGTGATAAATAATTTAATGATATAACTTTCTATATGTGTTATCTTGTTTGTGGGATCTTGAAAGATGGAATACAGTCGTCCCTTTCCTCCAAAACAAATATAATTGTTGTCCTACTGCTATGTTAAGTGTAAAGGGGGATTTTTCAAAGGATTCTGCACCGATGTATTTCTTCTACAAGTCAGGCTGAGCTTCTGTTGAAGGCTTTACCACAAATTTCAAAAGGAAAGGAGCAAGACTGATGCTGAGTATCTTTGGAAGGATGTGCAGAGTAATTTCAATATCAAAAAATGTCATGCTGTCAAAATGCTTTGTAATATTTGTATTTAGAGCAAGCTTATGCTTACATTTGACACATTGAGCACTAGGTAAATGCTTAGCAGTGCTCTTTTACCTCCTGTATGAAGACAGGCTTCTCTTCTCAGCCTGGAGAAGAGAGGCTGTGTGGAGACCTCACAGCAGCCTTCCAGTATCTGAAGGGGGCCTACAAGGATGCTGGAGAGGGACTCTTCATCAGGGACTGTAGCGACAGGACAAGGGATAATGGCTTCAAACTTAAACAGGGGAAGTTTAGATTAGATATAAGGAAGAAGTTCTTTACAGTGAGGGTGGTGAAGCAGTGGAACAGATTGCCCAAGGAAGTTGTGAATGCTCCATCCCTGGCAGTGTTCAAGGCCAGGTTGAACAGAGCCTTGGGTGACATGGTTTAGTATGTGGTGTCCCTGCTCATGGCAGGGGAGTTGGAACTAGAGGATTTTAAGGTCCTTTCCAACCCTAACTATTCTATGATTCTATGATTCTTTGGCCTCAGCTTTCTCCTCATTTTCTGTACTATGAACTCAAAGGATTTCTGATATTCAGCTACTTCTCCTTTAAATATGTAAGTATTTTCTGTGTATCTGATTTTTCTTTGCTCTAGCTGATATTGTAAATCATAATTAACCCCATGAGGTGGTAACAAATGGCATAATAATGGAGATATTTGACGGTCTGTTTCTTATGGTCTGCCTTTCAGAATCTCAGTCAGTTAAGAGTGCTGTCACATCCATAACACAGGTACACAGAAGTAGAAACGTTTCGTAAAACCAAATTGTATTTCACATATAGATTTCCCAAATCATTCTGAAAACTTATGGACAAACTATTTTAGTTGTTGTAGTATCGATTATACAGGTTAGAAACACGTTCAAATATATATCAAGAGTAGCAGTTTGCTAATTATCATGGACAACCTTGGGAAAGATTGTTGAAGACTACACAACAAGATCAAGATACATTTTACTGACAGTTGCTGAATATTTAAAACCAATATTTTTCCCCATACTTTGCAGAGGTTATCAATATCATTAAATGGTTTATATAGGATAGAAAGAGGTTAGACTAAACTGTATCTAAGTCTTTGTTTCAGACCTTTTCCTTTTATGTGTTTTGTGGCTCTTTAACATGCAGATGTGAAGTTTTTATTACAAAGCTTCTTTAGAAACAAATATATACTAACAAAAACCTGTGTGTTTAGTATAGCAAAAATAGTTTACATTTATTCTATCATTTATAATAAAAGCTGAGAAAGACAGAGGAGAACCATTCCACTGCCATTTTATTTTTCTTTCCAGTGCTTCCATATTGGCCTATAAGGCACAAATCTATATGCAGAATAGCGTTGCTGTAATTGCTTTTGTTCATAGAAACTATTACATTGTGGTAAATTTACTGCTGTTTTCAGCTACTGCTCCACAGTGGCTTTTACATTAAATCAACCGCAGCAGCAATAATGTTGCTACTTCCTCTTGACCTTTGTCTTTTACCTGCTTACTTCACCATGCAGTGTTATCAGCTGAGTTAAGATATTCTTTCCCATGCATGCTGTATCGGTTTCTACCTCATCCTATTTATTTGTCACAGAGAACTTTGCATTGACATGCTTTTTTCGTTACTCAGATAATCCATGCTATTTTGTTTTCTGTTGTAAGCCTTCACTGACTAGTGTTTTATTTGTTGATTACTATTATCTTCAGTTTGTTCCCATGATCTATACCTTTTTTCTCCCAGTAATAAGAGGGAATATAAGGAAGCACGTACATCTAGGAGTGCGAAACCAGCTAACTAATTCAACATGACTAAGTAACTTTTCTGCATGTAAGGCATCATGTTATACTCAGCTCACCTAATTTTAACTACTTAAAAACTAGACATTTATGTTAAAATATTTATTTATAATGTTTCTTTAGTTAATGAAGAAGGATTAACTGCCTCCAGAAGGAAATTCTTCCCCTTAACATTAGATCTTTAAAGTTGTACGGAAGTCTTCCTTTACTCTAAGTGCTAGCTACTAACTCTGTGATCATTTCTGCTAAAGTAAACTGGATTCATCACAGATTTCCTTTCTGGATACTCTTAATTTACCCCACTTATTATTATAATCTCTTAATAAACACATCTTTCTTATTCTGACTTAAAAAAGCATTCTCTTATTCTGTGCTGGGAACTGCTGGACAAATAAGTGACTGTTGAGCTGCAGCTACCCAGAGTCAGACAAGGTACCGATTGATGTGGAAAAGAACATCAGTGCTGTCCTGTGGAGTCCTTTTGGATGTGTTTAAACAAGGAAAGTTACAATTTTGTTGGTGCTGGTGTTTTTTTGTGGGGTTTTGGTGTTGTTGCTTTTTAAAAGTGAAGGTCTTCCTCAAGATTGTGAGAAAGATAAAAACTTTTGCTTTCTGTGCATTTTTTTTTTTCACCAAGCCAATGTGAAGAATTGGAACTCCTAATGACAGAAGTGCATTTATAATTATTTTCCTGATATGGATCAATTAATGTGGAGACTGATTAGTTCCCAGCAATCCATTTGGATCATTTCATTGAATAGTTAATTTTAATCCATCTTTCTGAAACTTCCTCAAGGGTTGTGTAAAATCCATGAGAGGCTTATGCTTGTTGTTTTTCTTTTTGTTATAGGCTTATTGGAAGTCAGAATTTAATTAAATTGTGAATGCACATACCAGCATAGATATTAGCTCATGTGATAGGAATCTAAATTCCTCAGAACCCTTTGTCAGAGTTTCAGTGTGGTTTTCCATATAAAGTAAATGTATCAGTTGCTTGATTGCATTCAGTTAACCATTACTTGTATTATTTTGCACATTATGCATCCTGTCTACTTAGTGATCATCCCTAGGAAACATTTCTTGTCAGGTGTGCATGTGAAAGTTCTTAGGTAGTGTCTTAGAGCAAAGACCCTTCCCAGATGACTCTATGAGCAGATCTTCCCACTACCACTAAGTCTTCCAATGTGATGAGCCCTACCAGACATCAACTCAGAGCTTTCAATAACTGTTATTTCAATATATACTTAGAGCCCCCATCTGGGAAATGCTTAAGGACTGAAGGACCCTATCAATGTCCTGCTCTATTTTCTATCTTCCCACCTTTGACATACCTTAGCCAAATAGAGACCTACATTACCCAAGCTTCTGAGCAGATATACTTGTTACATTACCCTGAAAAGACGTTGGGTTTGAGGTTTGGTTTTGGAGGGGTTTGGTTTGTTGTTTTTTTAATTAGCTCAAACTATATGACTTCAGGGGAGTCAGTGAAGCCATAATTCCTTCATAACTTTTAGTTAACTGTAATACATTTTTGTGTTCTACAGTGTTATTCTTTCATCAGCTCTAGTCCAATTTAAAGAAAAGAAAATTGCTCATTACTTACATCTTTAATACTGTATACACTTCTAAAATTTTGTGATCTTGTCTAAGAACCTCAGGATAAGAAATACCATCCTGGAAAACTAAATATTCAGCAACTCCTGCAAGATGGAACATCCTGGAAACAGGTGAAAATAGAGTGTATAGAAAGACTATATGGTCCCCTACTAAGTCATGACTCCTCTGACAACCTATGTCTTCTGGCTCAAATATGCATGAGGAGATATTTGAAGAGAGAATAGCACATTAGTAATGTATATTATGCCTCTTTCAGTCAAGAAATATTAAATAAAGGATTATACAAAGAATCATATATTTTTAACTACTAAAACCTCTGATAACTAATTTAGCACATTAAGTCCATGTTTTTCATTTCATTTAGTTTGACAGCTGACTAACCACTATCAGATATCTTCTTCATCATCAATACATGCAGTTGGAAGAGTTAAAGGTAATCAATATGCAGGGTTTGGATTTTTTAAATAGCATTACTGAGAAGTCGTGCTTCCATATGAATTTCCTTTTTAACTTCTCTTTATGATGTAATAAAATAAGCTCACAGTCTTTTTCTGCACTTTCACTACTGATCCATTGACTTGCTTTTCTCCCTCCCTCTACAGAAGTCTGCATAGCAAAAGGGAAAAATCACTTAGACATTGGAAAACAGCTGCCACAAGAAAGCTGATTTTCATTTAATTTTGATAGGCAAGTCTGTGTGGGTAACCAAAATATTTTCACACAGCTAGCTATTAATGGAATGTCAGGCCTTAAGTATGTTTGTGATAGACTGGGTGTTAGAGGAATTATATGAACACAACATCCCCTCCTTTCTATGTCAGCAGTCTTTTCACCCTGTGCTGGAGATTTATTGAAGAAGAACATAAAAGCAGCCCAATAAGGTTATAAAACCTGTGGAGCCACAGGTGTGGATGCAATAATAAACTAAATTGTGAGTCTGTTAAACTTCTACCATTGCAGTGATCTATTTCTTTAAAAATTATCTAACCTCATATTTCACTAGTATGACTATAGTAATAATTAAAAAAAAAATCAATTATCAATACTTAAATAAATTGCCATATTTCTCTGCTTTTGAACACATTAATAGAGTATTTGCCTTTGTAACATTTAAACTGTTTTTAAATCACAGTTTAATTGTTTTATCATGCAGTTCACAAGCAGTATCATAACACTAGAACTAAGAAAATAACATGCAGTGTATTTCATTAGTTTTCTATTTGCAATTTTTTGCCAATAGAACAAATAGTTTATTATTTTTAATTTTATGTTATTTTCTAAAGTGAATAATTTCTGTACTGCAGGCTGTTCATGACCTGTGAATACTCACAACTTGCAGTAGGTGGAAATTCTCTCTAATCTGGTAGTAATATCAGTTAATATCTTTTTCTGAATGGATCATACCATTTCATCAGTTTAGTCATATAGCAAACCAAACAAATCCAACTTTCAAGAGTCTTACCAGTATATAGACGGAATGAAAGTGAAAAATAAATCTTAGAATTATAAACAAAGTCAAAAATATACAGTTAAGACTGCAGAAGGAGAATGAACCAGAAGACAAGTAACTGAATTAGTAATAAAAGAGTAGAAGTAAGTGAAGTCAATGGCTAGAGGCAAGTTTGCTGTTATAGGATGTACTTGTCATTGAGATGTAGAAATGGCCTGACACAAACCCCATAAACTTCAACTAAGTTCAACAAGTACAAAGTCCTGATTCTGGGATGGAACGACCCTATGTACCAGCACTGGCTGGGGGCTGACAAGCTAGTAGAGGTGTCTAATTGCTGCCTTCAGCTACCTAAGGGATGACTGCAGAAGAGATGAAGCCAGACTCTTCTCAGAATTGCATAGTGAAAGCCCAAGAAGCAATAAACACAAATTGCAGCAACTGAAATTCCAATAAAATATAAGGAAAAAAATCACTATGCAGGTAGTCAATTCTGAAACGGGTTTTTTTTCCACTTTGAGGTATTGAGACCTTGCCTGGACATGGCCCCAGACAGCCTGACCTAATTTCAGTTAGCCCTGGCTTGAGCAGTACCATGACCTTGTTGCCAGCTAGAATTGTTCAGCAAATGTGTTCATTTTTGGAGTCGCAACTTCAACTGGAGGCTACCCATGCTAAGTTATGTCCTTGGCCAAACTGTAATCAATGTGTATGAGTGTGTGTACGACTCCACTATCACATGCAAGTGCTAGAGAAAGAACTAAACTAAAAAAAACTTGTAAATGTCCACAACTTACACTTCTCTGGATAATTACTTCACCATTAGGGCGTAAATTCAGAATTCAAACTGCAGGAACATCTTTGGGTAATACCGTTGTATCTTTTACTAGAGATATATGATGTCAATGGTACAAATAGTTAAATTATGCAAAATATGACAGAAGAATCCAAAATACATCTGTGCAAAACTCCTCAGATTTGTAATAGAAAATGTCCTATTAGGGATAAGACAGGCATAAACTAGTATTGTTTCATTCAGCATGGATGATTGCAGTGATATAGCCTTGGCTGGCTTCCAGATTTCCGCCCCACCCCTTCCTCACTTTCCCCTACTCAACAGGATAGGAGAGAAAACAGCAAAGGAAAGCTCATGGGTCAAGATAAAGACAGGGATGTCACTTAGCAGTTATCACCAAAGGCAAAACAGACTGCTTGGGGAAAAATAATCTAATTTATTGCCATCCCCAAGAGGTGCAAAGGAATGGCAGCTGGGAGGATTGTGGTCAGTCCATAACAGGTCCACTCTGCCACGCTTTCCACCTCACATTCTGCCCCTGATCCACTGTGGATCTTTCCCACGGGTTGCAGTCCTTCAGGATAAGCCTGCTTCAGCCAGGGCTCTCCACAGGCTGCATTTCCTTCACAAATATCCACCTGCTCCAAGGTGAGGTCCTCCATGACTGCAGTGTGGATAACTGCACCATCATGGTCTTTCTATGGGCTGCAGGGAAACATCTGCTCCAGTGGTAACTCCAGGGGCTGCCAGGGATCCTTGCTGGGGTGCATGTATCCCCTCCCCCCTCCTGCCCCTCTCCCCTCAGTGCTCACAGTGTGTTTCTCACACTTTACCCCTCACATCCTGGCAGGGTGCCTGTGGTGGGTCCATTGGATCTGTCTGGAACCAGCTGTGTCTGACATGGGGCAAACCTGGCCACTCCTCACAGAGGAGTTTGAAATTAATCTGCTCTTATATGCTCATCAGCGTGTATATATATGGAAATACAGATTTATATTCATATATATGTGTCATACACAATGAATAGAAAAGCAATTCTTACTCTAATTCATCTAACATCATGACTCAAAGATTGCATCCATTTGCAAGATATAGACTGAGTTTACTCTTTCTCTGCAAGGGCAGTATGATTAAGCTGCCCTGAATTTTGCTTTAAAAATTTTATTTTAAAAACTTTGGGTTTAAGTAAATAGCTTTTTATTGATCATAATGGGAAATATTACTGAATTTCTTTCATTGTGTTATGATAACACACTAATTTGAATAGTCTACTCTCAGGCCAAAATTTTGATTGTGTTTTAGAGTGCTTTAAATCTGATCAGTTGTGTAGAAGATGCTTTCAAACATCCCAGCTCTCAAAGACCGGCCAAAGAACGTGTATGTCATCCTAGAATCTTCTTTTGATCTTTTTTAATTTCTTCACAATTTTTACTATCTCAATTTCTGTCAATTTACAGGTAGCTAGAACCTCTCTTGTCCAAAGATTGTGAATGTGGCTGGTTTGCTTAGAAACTCCAGCTCTGAAAGGAGAACTGAGGAATGCCATACCAAAAATCTGGATTTAGGATCCCTAAACCTAAGTCATGAACAGTAGCTCACGGGATATGAAACATAAAATCAGTATGATTTTACTCTTCTGGAGCTGATATACTCAAAAATTTTGACAGATTAAATTTGTAACTGAAAGTTTTAGACTGGATAGTACATTGTTTGTTTAATTTACTCTTCCTTTATTAAGGATGCAGCACTGGCCATCCACAATGCTTTAACTTTATCAAAGGCTTGCATCTCATGGTACATTTATGCCTGGCAAGAAAATGTAAAAGAAGCATATATTTCATAATGTCTTCTTCGGTTAGTTCTCCAGATATGTGGTCAAAGAACCATGCCTTATGCAGATCAGATTTTTACTGCTGAATTACTGTTCAGTGCTCAGCACAGTACTAAACAACTTATTTGCCAGCCTTTCCTATATAAAACCAATTACTTTTAAAGAATTTTTTCAAGCAGAATGATGAAATATACGACTTTCCCTGTTGTCCTCATAACTGCACTTGTGAAGAATTAGCAAAAACCTGTACAAAAAGAAAATCTGACACTGGTATTTTATATGAATTTTCAGTTAAAAATATCAAATTACAAGAAATAGTGCAAATCCAGTGACCAATCTTACATTTCCGTGATTTTGCTTATTCTTTATTCTGTTCTTAAGTGATTTCTTCATATTTGCATATCTTGTGCATGAATATGACTTCAGGAATGTTGTAAAAACCTGTGTCAGTGACGTTTTATGGTGTAATTAATTTACAACCATCTCCTATAAATATCTGTTCATGCGGATTATTACTCTCCATTTAAGGTTGTGTCTTATGTCAGTCCTTAATTCATAGGGCTTTCAAGTTAGAAATGAAGCAGAAAAAAGCATCTGATAAGAAATATGTTTCTCTCAGTTACTATGAAATTTTGTTTGCTTCTCTCATTGCAGGTTTTGTGTGTATTTGTGTTGGATTGATTGTACTTTCCTGGTTATCAATCCAGGAGTTAGAACGAGGTAAGTAGCCAAACTTTAACCTTTCCAGGAGTTCTTCAGTAGACATTCAGACTTTGAAGTCAGTGGTGGTGTCATTGTGATTATTTTTCACATTTCATGCCATGCGGGTGGAGAAGAGGTTGGGGATATTTGTTTTTCTCCTCTTGTCCCCTGGAAATTGATGTGAACAAAATAGGCAAAAATATAAGCATCTGAATCATGTCTCGAAACCGTAGAAAAGAATTTTCATGGTTTAGGATTTGGGTGAGACCCCTGGAATGCAATCCAAGCTACAAAGGTTTGGTTATTCAGTTGTATTCATCAACTACAGAAGGTAATATGACAACCATTTATGACGTTTGACTCAGAAAGACAGTGATAATCCTCTGTGTTCTACATCTCTTGGAATCTTTTATTTTTATATAAAAAACCCCAATATTTTAAAGTCATCTATTGATGTGAGTGAGATCTTGCATTAGACAGTAAAGATAGTTACTCTTTATCCAGTGCTCAGAATGTGATAGAATCAAGCTACTAATACTCCAAGTAAACTATCTTTAAAAATTGTCGTGATTTTCAAATGGAATTGAAGTTTTGATTTTAAGATCTTGTGGATATATATTAACTGTATCCTGGTAAGGCCACATCTGGAGTACTGTGTCCAATTCTGGGCTCCTCAGCATATGAGAGATATGGAATTACTGGAGAGAGTCCAGTGAAGGACTGATCAAATCGTGGAGTTCTCCATCCTTGGAGATATACAAAAGCAGTCTGGGCATGGTCCTGGCCAACTGGCTGCGGGTGGCCTTGCTTGAGCAGCGGGGTTGGATCAAATGACCTACAAAGCTTTCTTCCAACCTCAACCCTTCTGTAATCTAGATTTTTAATTGGAAGGAAATGTATTTAAGTCTATGAAACTGTCACAGCTAATAGCAAAGTGATATTTTGAAACAATGTGAAGGAAATTTTTTTGTGCAGTCTTAACCAAAAGTCCATACTATTTCATACTGAAGAACATGAAGACTAAACTACTGTAAACAATATTAAAAAACCCCAACTTTTGTCAGAATATTCATGTTCATTCTTTCAGTTGCTATTGGTTTTCATTCCAGATTTTAAAATTTGTTCTCCCTGCTGACTTTCTTCCCCTCTTACCAGAATACTACCACATTCCAGTAAAATACAATGAGCTTAAAGGTAGTGATGATATATTGCCTACTTAGAACATGAATATGCAATAATTTAATGATGTACAAATAATAATTATAAAATGTTTAAAAAATATTTTTGACATATAGAAAAAAAGGTCTTTGCTATTTAGAAACATCTGTTTAAACAGATTTGCAATTGTTGTAAGGATAAAGGCCTTCAAAGAAGTTCAAAAAGTAGTCTGCTGTTACTAGTTGATAGCAGCAAATTGGTGTCACTAGGCTGTGCCTTCCATCACAAGCTGTTTATTACAGTATTTATTAGTTACCTGCCTTTGTCTTAAAAATTGTGAGAACCACTTGATGTTAATGCCTTCTAACACAACCTAAAAATACCAATGGTACTGTAACTGGTAACCAAAAGGCTTTTTTCTGTCAATCAACCAACCGCATTAATTCAGGTCTTATCTGAAAATTCCCAGTGTGTTACACAGTGAGGAAATATTTTTAATGTATAATGAATCACTTTATGTACACCTCATATGCTGCAACATAGTAAAAATCAAGATTAAATTTGCTGTAAGGATCAGTTATCTAGTTTCCTCATAAATCCTCCTAGCACTTCATGCAGGTATTGGTAAGAAATACCATGTCAAAAATTGTTTAACTATTCTGACACTAGTGTTTCCAGTGCTATCATTAAAATCAGCATACATTTATATAAAAAGGGCACAGCATTTAATACAGAAAGTGTGGAGTAGTTGTTCTTAGTATTTTTAATCCAAAACACACAAAATATTCATAATTAATTAAATATTATTCTTTCCATGTATTTTTGTTCCTTGTGTTAAACATAACTGGACATAATACTGTCCCCTTTAGCCATTCACAGTTCTTCTGGAAAATAGCATTTAAAACAGAATTGAAAGTAATGAGAACCAAGGACAAATAGTATTCATAAAAATATGTTTACAGTTGTAACTATTGTAAACATTGAAAAACTATCACTTTTTAAAAATCAGCTCTAGGCAAAACATCTCTGGCTACAAAGAAAACAGAAAGCTAAAACTTGTTGTCCTGGTGATCTTTGTAGAATAAAATCTAATGTAATGTATTTAATTAATTTCCGTGTAGTTCGAAACATTGAATTTTATTTTAATTATCTAGCTAAAGCAGATGGGAATACTCATGGCTACATGGGAACATTTAAAATACTCTCTGGGGCATCATTCACTCCTGCTTTGCAAAACAGATCATCAGCTGATTTCAAAGTCCTTGCCTTTGATGTTGAACAACTGGTAAGAACCTATTGGTCTTTGGTTAATTTGAAAGCATTTGTAGTACATTAATTTCCTAACATGACCTGCTGTTGATGGCTTTTTTCCCTCACTAAAATGAGATGTTTCAGGTCCTAAACCTTCAGACTTCAATATATTCCTTATTTGTGAAAATTAGTGAAGCATCAAAGAGGAAGTTTGCTTCTGTAGTCTATATTTGGGAAGGGAAAAATATTTAGTATTAAACCCACGAATGCAGTGTGCAATTGGGTGTATTTTTATTTCCTGTATTGGCTCAAGATTTCTCTTTTCCATATAGATACAAGAAGTTTTTCAAGCAAGTGATCTGAAAAATGAATTTGAGAGATGTGAAATTTCCCAGTTCAAGTAGGTATAGTTTGCAAATAAACGTCAAAGTCCTCACTTAGCTATTTGTCTCAGGAGTGCTTACCAATACCTTGTTTTTCATGAGATCTTTGGGAGCACCCTGTACTATTTCTTTCATGTCCTATGTCTTCCAAGTGCTGCTGTGGGAAGTTTAACACCGTTGTGTTTCCTTGAGCAAACTTCCTTCACAGACTCCTGTATGGCTGTGTCTTGACCAAACCAGTCAGGCTGTGCCCTAAGACCAACTCACAAAATTTCTATATTTTAGAGCTGGCAAATTTCCCTCCCTCTTCCCAAGACCTATTAGTTGTGCTATGTTTGCAGGATTGCTGGCCCTTGCCATCTAGTTCAGTTAGAGATCTGCTGACATAAGCTGAGATGAATGGAAATACACTCATATGTCCTTACGGACATATGTTCACTTATTTCCTTAGGGTGTTAGCAAGTGAGGCTGGCATCTGACACAGGTAAAGCTATACCCTGTATGTCCTACAGAGTCCATAAAATAGGTACGGTAAGATCTGCTTCATTTAATAAATCTTGTTTGACCTTGTTTTTCATCACCCTATTACATTGGTTGCCGTACTGAAGGTCAGCTGATAAAAAAGACCAGTATATGCAGTGACGTTTGTTCTTTACAAAGTCCTTATTAAGAACACTCGTAATACTGTCTTCCATTATCAAACAGTTTCAGAACATACTTCCATACTGTCTAGAACATTATAAACTCAAGGGGAATCATGTGGTACTGTGCTGTGTTTTGGTTTGTTTTTTTTATTTTTTACCTACC
>NW_009915972.1:137392-172007 GCF_000696875.1 Nestor notabilis
TTGAAAGATTCGAGAAGTCAGAGACTGGGTAATTGCATTTGACAATGTTGACTTAAAATATGGGCAAGATACAATGATGCTATTAATTTAGAAACTTATGTAGACAGTGAATAGATATGAAAATACATCTTTAGAGATTGGATAAAGGTCTCTGAAGCACGCATGAAGCTTCAAGGCATATCTTTCCTCCAAAACCATCCTTTAGGATTAAAGAAAAGGAAAAAAAAATTATAGTCCCTGGGACTGTCAATTTAGAAAAAAAAATGGGAAAGATATGGACAGTAAAGTAGGTAGGAAGCTAGCTAGAATGTAAAGGGTATGTGTTTGTTCTGGGCTTGTTTGTGCAAAGTTGCTTAGATTGGGGGGCAGATCTCACATTGTCATTAGCAACCTAGGTTTTACTAAAGAAAGGTCTGATGACACACTATGATAGGCAAACAAAACAGAGAACAAAAGATTAAGACTGTAGAACTGGAATACATCAAGAAATTAATTACATAATTAGCTGTCTTATAGGCAAGACCACAAAATTAAAGAAATGTCCACTATTTTGACAACAGATGATGCAATTCTGTGATACCAGCTGTTCTTGTGATGTCAATGTTTTCTGCGAATACATAAAATGGATAAATATTCAGAGGCGGTAGTTCATTTGAATGACCATGCTCACAAAAAAAAAAAAGGATATTAGCCAACCATAAATATATGTATATTGAAAATAGGAAGCTGTAGTGGTTGAAGCCCAGCTGGTAACTCCAAACCATGCAGCTGCTCACTCTCTCCCCCTCCTTTCCCCACCCCACCTCCCCACCCAGCACTCACAGAGTGCAAGATTAGAGCAATCTTTTGATTGGAATAGTGCAGAGTTTAGTTTCTGCACACAGAATAGGACTATTCTTATCAAAATTTGGAGATCAAAGATGGAGACATTTCTGAGCTAGTTGTTCAAGACTCTATATGCAAGAGATGGGTTTCTAGAGTTTTTTCATCTGTCGAATCTAGATGCCTTTTTTTAGGAGAAGATAGATTATGCCAAAGAACAGTTTATTTCTTTCCATCATCTACAATGGGAATCTAGATATCTGCACTGTAAACATCTGTATGGGGTAAAATGAATTCCACCTGGTATCTTGACATAAATACCACAGAAATCACAGAAAATCTGATGTCAGTGAATGTTGGATACGGCTTTGAATACATCAGTAAAGATCTGTCTTCATTTCTTCTTTGAAATAATACTGGAAATACTGCTTTGTCTCAGAAGTTATTTGAGTGTTGACTCTTAATTTAAAAAGTGTTTACCCCTTTGGGCAATCTTAGTTGTTATTTCACCCTTGAAACTCTGCTGAGTCACAAGGATAGCAATAAAAGCTCTTGTTTGCTCAGCATGGCCTAGAGGTTATCAGAAACTTATAAGAAATTAAAGAGGAGAGTTTTTCCATATATTGCAAACTGCAAACTATACTCAGCAAAATGGCAGGATTAATCTCCCCTTATCAAAAACACTACTAAGTCAGTTGCAATTGGGTGGTATACATGCTTAAGAATAAAAAAGTTTGTACCTAAATTTACATAAATGGAGAAAAGCTTTATCTTTAACAAGCATCATACTTTGATACTCCCTTAATCTAGCTACAAATATGAAACTTAATAATAGTATCTAGAAGGAATAGGAGAGAGCAAACAGAAAATGCTCTGGATTGAATTCAGGCCCCATACAAGTCAAAAGTAGTTTAACCACTGATTTAAAAATATCTGTGCTTTTAGCCATTACTGTTTCCTATGAGAATCCAAGCAGTCATACAGCAGATCCTCACAGATGCAAAATCCACAGATGATGTTTGCTTTATAGAAGTGTTCACTTTTATTATAGTTTTGTTTCATGAATACATTACATAATTTTCATGACACTTCAAGGTTTATCATAAATATTTTAGGGCTTAAACTAGAAGACCTGTTGAATAACAATAAACCTACTTCTCCTTCAGTTTATTCAAAACTCATCTCCATTGCAGCAATTGATATGAATGTTGTTTTGGTTTTTTCCACAATGAAAATAAGAGTAGATTAAGAAAAAAAGCAACAACCCTGTTTCTTCAAGTTTCAAACCTACTGATAATCAAGAGGTGTTTCTTTATGTGTGAGGTTTGCCAGCCAAAGCAAAGATACTCTGACTTTGCAAATGGAACCTGTGTTGCAATGAAATAGATGATAAGTTTTATAACAAATTTACTTCATTAGCTTGCACAACTAATCACCTTCTCTGTTTTGTATTGCTAGTGTTGTTGTGGTCTTCACCCTTTATTTTAACTACATGGTAACCGCTGAGAAAGTGAAAAATGAGCTGGTTTTGGGTATCAACTCAAATAAAACTAGTCTTACTCAGACACTAAAAATTGATGTGAACAGCATACAAGTCACAGGTAAGGCTGGTAAACACTTTTTCTCTATATAAATCCTTGAGAACTACAGGTAACAGGAATGAAAACTTCCACTCCCAGCCAGCAAAGAGATTGTTACTTACAGTCGTTGGTACCCTCTTTCCCCATTAGAGAACTTACAGTAACATCTAAAAGAACCATTTACAATCGTGTCAGCTGGAAAGTATGTCAGCAATGAGTAAAGATAAAGTAGTGATTTCCCAGTGAAAACCACTCAATTTCATCTCTTTTATGTAGTATAACATTTGTGATTTCATTACCACTCAAATTAGAACAATTAAGCCTCAACAATTTTGTTTCATAAGTAAATGCTATTTTGTTTTTCTAAAGAGTAAGGGCCCAGCCTTACAGTGAGTGAAGATTGATTTATTGAAAAAATGTCAGTCAGAACGTACTGAGTAGAGTGTGGCTTCTGGAGAAGCATGCCCAAGGAACTGACCTCATATTCCTCATAAACTTATGTAAAGTGTAGATGGAAAAAAAGGAATGTGGCTTTTAAGTAGTTTTAAATTTTGCAAATATACAAATATAGTGATTTTATGTAAGCAGTAGAAGATTTATCAAAGCCTGTGTGGAAGCCAAACAAAATCAGTGGGAATCCTTGGTTTTACCTCAAAAAGCTTCAAACCAGATCTTTACTGAGGATGAGCATAAAAATTAATTTGACTCCTTTGAAGTGGCAGTTGATCAGCTGACATTTGAAAACATGCTGGGGATACTATTAAGTAGCAACTGATTGCTTTATGAGGGGTGGGATATCTGATGTGCGATGTCTCTTACTCTATTCTAAAATGTACATTTTTTGCTAAGTATATCAGATATTTGAAGGCTAAATTCAGAGTCTTGACATCTTTGTTTTTCTTTACTATTTGCACCACATTTAAGAAGTTGTTGTAAATACCTGCACATCACTGTGGAAAGTGATTGCTTATTATACTTTAAAAATGCCACCAAAGAGAATTATGAAGAGCTTTTTAAAAGGTTGTATATCTATTGATGAACTTTGGAGTAGTTAAACTTTTCTTGCTGTGGATCATTAAAATCCCCTTTTCACTTGAGATATCATCTGTCCATTCCATCTGCAGTGCTTCGACAAAATAACAACCGTAACTAATTAACATATGGCACTTTTTCATCCTATATCTCAATGTGTTCTGCAAGTCTTATTCCTTTTTCAGAGAGGGAGAGAACTACAACACAGGTGTAGCTTGATTGAAATCATGGTTTGCACAGTGATTAAAAGTAACTTACTTTCTTGCAAATTACCCCAGGTTAATTTTAACTCATTTCTATGATCTAAATAATGTTTTATAAGACACAGGTGCTCTGAAAATCTCCATAGATTTCCCAGATGAAGACATTTTATATGCAATACAATGAATGGGGATTGAGGATTGAAAGGTGTTGATATAAACCTTTCCTCCTTAGGAAGATCATAGAGTTTGAGAAAAGGTTGGGAACAGGGTAAGGTGGTCATAATGAGGAAATTGGGATGCTGCTAGTGATTCAAAAGAGAGTCACAGCTGATTTTTATTTTTTTTTTATTTCCTTTCTTTGAGTTGTATAAAAGGAGATACAGTGCTATAAAAGGAATTTATAATGAACTTGTTTTCTTCCAGTAACTGCTGAAAATCTTACTACAATGATGCCGTTAACTTCAGGTCAGTATCTCTCAGTAAACAGAAAATATTTTTTGTCACCAGTACAACATGAAAAAACATAAGACTTGCTGTTTGGCTGGTATAACTTAGTAAAGCTGCCTTGGCTGTAGTTGGGTCTTGAAAGCAAGGGTCCATTCAGTGATAGTTAGCCACTGATCTGAAGTCTGTACAAAAGCTCTAAGAGCTTAATTAGTGGATCGAAGCAAAACTTGAGTCTCCGGCAACCAGCTGAGTTGCAAGCTGAAGTTTTTTCATATTTAAGTAGGTAGATGAGGTTGGGGAGTCCCACTCTCATGCTGTGGTTATGAATATACTGGGCAATGTTGATTGATAGACTTTCCTTCCACTATCACTGGAAGTCTTATGACAGTATGAAACAGATACATCTTGATCTCACAAATTCGCTGAGTACCAACCTCCCAAAAGTCAGCCAGACATCTGAATAATACAGTAGATGGTTTGTAGATGCAGGTAGGGTTGTCACATACAAACTGCATAGAAATTATCACGTACAGATTCTCCAGGACAGAGTGCCAGACCAGGTGCTTCGTGCAACTTATGTGAGCTAAAGATATGCACCTATGAATATAGGAGCCAAGTATTTATTTATAGTCTAATTGCAGCCATAATAAAGAAAGAATTGTTATTACTCTAGTTGCAGGCCTACTAACATGTGTAGTCCAAAGTGTATAATTACTACAGCTTATTCCTAATGATACAATTAAAACTGCTAACATACAAATTTTCTCCTATGTATCTCTGTCTCTGGTATCCTGTCTCTGTGCTCCCCTGAGCTGTAAGTTCAATGTTGCTAATTATCCTCAAGAAGAATTGTAGCGGGGGAGAGGGAGGTGACAGAGGAAGGAGGGAGTTGGGAGTTGTCAGGACCCCAGGCGGGAAGGGGAATGTTCCTGGTGTGGATTCCTTTTTCTCCCTTGGGTCTGGGGTTTGCTTGGGGTCATTTTTGCATGTTTGCTAACACTGTCTGCTTCCTTGTTCTTCCTGTTTCACTCCACAATATACCCAAATATTGCCATATGTGGTATATTTACATCTGCTGAATGCTTGGGTTTTGGCTCTATTGACCCTAAACCCATCCTTATCCACCTCACATGTTACTTTAGTGATACTGTGCAGTAATTGAATATTTTTGATTTGTGCTTATACCACTGATGCCTCTGTCACTATCCTGTGCTTTTCCTTTCATGTTTTATGGTTTCAGCCTATACGTGCACTTTTGAGAGTGCCTGTAACAATGCAGATCTTTTTCAACAGTTTTCAAGACTGTTCTGTTAGAACTCCTTGCTTCTGCATGTATCCGTGTTTTAGATCTGTTTCATTCCTTCCTTTAGACAGATATGTAACTAAACACATATATAGGTATACAACACATATGTGTGTGTATATGTATACAACACTTTGGCAACTACTGTGAAGGTATGAATGAAGCTTCCTTCTCTGAATGTAGCTGAGAAGAGTCCATCCAGCTGCACAGTCCCTGCATCTTCTGCTGGGCTCTCCTCTCTCTCTGACAGAGGAACTGTGTTCTTAAACTTCCTGACATAGAATGCTTTGTAATCCATTTAATACATAATGACCCAGCTTAGTTTAATAGCGTTTGCTAGACAAGCATGCTTTAATAGGAAATTGGTAGGAAGTCCTCATGCAAGTTTGTGCACTTCTAGGTTTGGGAAAGCAGGAACACCTAACAAAAGCGTGATGGCTGATGATGGCAGGAGCACCTAACAGAAGTGTGATGGCTGATGATCGCAGAACACCTAACAAAAGTGTGATGGCTGATGATCAGCAACTTTTGCCAGCAAAATTGATAGATGACAAACTACAGAGGCCTTATGACATGTCTCACTTTATTCCTTCTTGTCTTTCGTCTTATAAACTAAGGGATAAGATGAATTAACTGTAGTGACACAGGGATCTTTTTCAGCTGAGTACATCATCATCCTACTCACATATCTAAGTCTTAATGTAGAAAGTGACAATAATAAACAGGGATGCTAATGCAAATTCAAAGAGGAAAAGAAAGACTATTTGGAAGCGGGAAACACCAGGGGCATCCTCAGTGATTGTTATTAAAAGTACCACTAAGTGGAAGATGTGTTGGAACAAGCACAAACGAGCATTCCATTTTTCCAGAGTGTTTTGCAGTTTACTATCACTAATACAAATCTACTTACATACCTAGCCATTTGTTCATGTGCAAATATGTATGTATGCGTGTAAATATACAAACACTAGATAGTTCGAGGCTCCTCTCCTCACACTGTGATAATTGATTTGTTGAGCAATTTGTTGAGTTATTTATAAGAAACTATACATACATATTTTAGTACTAATATTAAAGTTATTGTAACTTTTCCGTTTCAGATTCAACAGATCCCATGAGTCTAACTACAAGCTCCCTCACACCAACTTCAGGTCAGAACTTTTACATACCACAGGAAGACAAGAAAGCATTGATGTTATTTTAATGGAAAAAACTAACAGACAAACAAAAAAAGTTCTTTTGAAGTTAGTGAAAAGCATGTGACTAGAGCTAAAAGAATGAAATTTAAAATACACTTGGATTCCACATTATTTTTCTTATGTTTATTGTGACATTTGGCCTTCAGGATCAAGCCGCTCAAGCTGATGTTACCGTATCATTACCTAAGCTGGGATTTGGGGATATAGCAAATAATGTAGATATAAGAGCAGACTAGCTGTTGCTTAGTTCTGCCTAATCAACTGCAGAGGAGGTCCTAGAGAGCAAGAAGGAGAGTTCTAAACCTGGGTTGTGTTTTCCCAGGTTCGGGACAACTCACTATGAGCACATCCTCAACAACTGCAGGTAGGTAACTGTGTATGGGGACAAGCAGGGAGGTTATATGAAACAGTCTGAGATCTTAGAATTACACTGTTTTTGTACAAACTCTTCTTGCATCATTCAGTTCTCACATCCTGTTCCTACAGATACATGATATGTAGGTTTACCTTCAATTTGACAAAGGAGACCTCTTCAAAGAGAAGGGACTTCTAAGACTGTACATTCTACAAAAATGATATATGTGTGTGTATGTTGATGTATATATTGACACTTATACTGACTGCTCATTTTTGTTTCCTATTGTTTCTTGAGGCTTTAAAAAAAAAAAAAAGAAAAAGCTGTTTGAATCTTTGAAGACCTCCCCTGGCCTTATTAAATGGTGAAATATATGTGTTATTTATAAGAGTTTTCAAATGGGTCTAACATATTTACTGCCATTTTTTAGTTGAGTATAGCATTTACATTGCAATTCAGGGTAATTTGCTGTTAAAAAAAAAAAGTCAAAATATTTCATTAGAAAATGTTAATTTCTTTTTATCCAGAAGATGGCAATACTGTTTAGTTTTCTGAGTTGAAGAAAAAAACTAAAATCGATCACGTCGTACGTAAACAAATTTTCTTGCATATTGGGCTTGTGCAAAACATATTCATTGCTCATAGTCTAGGTTTCTGCTCTGGGTCTAGAATGCACAGTTTCATCTCTGCTCATCTGTGGCAATTCATTCACTGGCACTGTGTCATCTCCAACACTTGACTAAAGTATGGTTTGCTTGAATTACCAATTGGATGCAAAATGACAGCTCTTTTTCTCTACACTGTCTGCATTGCTAACACTGAAAGTGTTTTGTAAAGCATTTTGAAATGCTACAATACTTCCAAAAACATCCAAACCATTTTCAGTCTTTTTCACATTACACTGAAAGACAATATTATACAAACATCTAGTTAATCTGATCACAGAACTAACAATTTTATGAAAAAAATAAATCAAGTAATAATGCTTAGAGGCTTCAATATCAGTTTTTCAAATTAGTATTTTTCCTTTTCATTTTTGCAAATGCAATTCGAATGTTTTTGTTCTTGCAATTTTGAACTTTTCCAGTTAGCATTTACCAAAGTAAAGAAAAGGAATTGTGTAAATAGTACTAGGTGAATAGTTTCATAGAATCATAGAATAGTTAGGGTTGGAAAGGACCTTAAGATCATCTAGTTCCAAGCCCCCTGTCATGAGCAGGGACACCACACACTAAATTATGTTGCCCAAGGCTCTGTCCAACCTGGCCTTGAACACCACCAGGGTTGGAGCATTCACAACTTCCTTGGGCAACCCATTCCAGAAAGTTTTCCATAGAATTTAATGCAATTATCAAGAATTTTTAAATTAGTAGTTATACAAAGCTCATTTTAGCAGCATATTTTTGTTCATTGTAATAGGACCTACTTGAATTCTGCAGATGTCTAAGACCAAAATAATCTAAAGACTAAAAGATTAAGTTTGCAGTGGATGAACATTTATGCTCTAAGAAAACACTAATAGTGAGATTCCACAATTTTAAGGATCTGCCCATGTGTTCTTTTTGCATAAACTTGCTCTTAACTTACAAATTTAGTTTGAAAATCTGAAAAAAATAGGGTTTCTGATATTCCTGGTATTTTGAAATCCAGTCTTAAAGTTTTTCATTTTCAAGATATGCTGGTTAAAAAATGAAATTCTTTTAACATGACAAGGTGCAACATTATGATACGTGGAAGTTGAAGAAATTAAATTAAATTGTATTCAACTAAAGCCAGAGATTTTTCACTCGTATTTAAACTAAAGTACAGTTTTCTGATGTTATTCCAGAGGAAAATGTAATTTATTATATTGCATAAAGTAGTTTTCTTCGGTAGAGGAAGTAAATGGGAATTCATGGAAATTTTCTTCCAGCCCTACTTCAAGCTTAGTTTCAAAAACTATGTGACTTCTGAGAACTTTCTTCATTCTGTGCCAAATTTATCTTTTTAGTGTGTGCTATTTCATTCCAGGCTTCTAAAAATGCAGTTTTGTAAAACACAATAGAGTGGGTGATTTGATTTGTGCTAAAATAACCAGGGGTAAGTCCATTTTCCTTGGTAGTGAAACTCCATTACTGCTCTGCTGTTACTGCTATTTTCTTTATTATTTCAGCTGAGTGTTTGCCACTTGCTGAACTTTGTGATGATGGTGTAACCTGCATTAGAGAAGAGTTATTTTGTGATGGAGTCTTGGACTGCCCGGATGGTTCAGATGAATCTGAAAAAAAATGTGGTAAGAATGTAAATCACTGTAAATAAGTCTTTTTAAACATGCTTAAACCTGTCAGTAGTTAGTAAATAGTATATAGGCAATAAACTGCACAGTGTTTTCTAACCAAATCAGTTCTACAAAAATAAAAGTGATTGTTATAATCTTTATATTGTAAATAGAAACAATTTTGCTTAAACTTCTCATTAATGAAGATTATGCTTTATAAATAATGAAGAAATATTACAATCTGGCTATATTAATATATAATAATATAAGCATTACTTCTTGCTACGTAAATATTAATAATATATATAAATTGAATGAAAATGATGAAATAATATAGACATTTCATATAAAGTTGTGTACCAGTAATATCAAATGCTGTTCATTCAAAATAAATTAAAATTATGACCATATAAAGATACAAAGTCACATTACCTAGTATCAGAAACCACCTAATAGCGTATTTGGAGTCTGAAGAGAGGTTTCTTTTTTGATTTCAGCATTAAGATTATCATATGAAACACTACAAATAGCTTTTTCCATGTTACTGTTTATATTCAGCTACATTGATATTGTACCCCCAGAAACTTATACGGGGCAGGTACCTGAGCATTTTTAGCCAGAGCAGGTGAATACAACTGCTGCCACAGCAGGATGGAGACCTTGCAGGATAACTCTGTGTGTTGGCCACCCACTTGCATCTCACTAGACAGAGTGTCAGGGAATAGGAGTGTCTGTATGACTCTGACACAAATGTTTGAGTTGCTGTCACCTCAGTGATGATGATGTGAAAATCTGGGCAAGCAGCTTTAGGTGGCCCTGTTTGAGCAGGGGGGCAAAACAGATGATCTCCAGAGGGTCCTTCCAACCTCAACCCTTCTGTGAGTCTGTGAAAACCTTACAAAACTGATTGTTTTTTAATGGAAAGAGTTTATACCTTCCGGTGCCAGTGGGTTTATTTGCATATCTGACTGGCTAGTTTCCCTGAGCACCTTTTTGTGCAGAGCAGCCACTGCTCCATGTAGCAGTGAACAATATGAAACTGTACCAAACAGTCTGATTACGTTGCTGCTTACCAAATTGTGTGTGCAGCTTTTTGGTACACAGGAAGGCATGTTTGTTAATGTTGTGTGCATTGACCTTCACAGTCTCGGTTAAAAGCCCGTGAAGTTTTATTACAAAGAGAACTTTGCACATGTTTTAGGACACAATGGGGCAATTAACTCCCTGAGTGTTTTGTTTGTTGTTGGTTTTTTTTTAATATAGAATTTGTTGCTGGAAAACTAGAAGGCTTATTCCCTTCTGCTGTAAGAACAGCCTTCTGAACTCTCCTGAGAATAATGGTGGGGTCAGTCCGATCTGAGCTTTCTGAAACATAAAATGCTGGGCTTTGGTTTAAAAACAAACAAGCAAGTAAAAGGCCATTTTTTTTAAACAAGCTGCAAGCTTGTTTCTGAAGGCTGGTGACACACTGACCCCTTCTGCCAGAAGTGGAAATTTCTTCAGAGAATATTGCAGACCTGCCCATTACCTGTTTTATTGAGTGCAGCCAACTCAGAAGGGAGACTGAGCTGAACGTTTGAGGAAAATACTCATCAAAATACTTCACTAGAATATCGACTGAAACACATCCAAATGTCTATTTAGCGTAACAGATGCATCCAGCTAGATCGTAACAATGATGTGCTCTGAGTAGGTCCCTTCACAGCTGAGGAAATCAGAAGGTCCTAAAGTAACCTTAGCTAGACCTTTGTTCCTCTGCAAGCATTAAGGTGGTACAACCCCAAACAGTTAGTCATTCATTTCTACCATCGTACAGTTTTTTTGAGACATGGATTTTGCTTGGTATTTTATTTTATTTTACCTTATTTTATTTTATTTTATTTTATTCATTATTCATCATTCATTATTCATTTTTCATTTTTCATTTTAGATATAGCTAAATAAAAAGTGCATATCCATATAGTTAAGAAGTAGTATTATACATCTCATCAAAATGAATGCTTTTTAGTTACAAGTTTTGTTCACATTTTATTAAAGATGTTACAGTCAGGCCTGTTATATAGAAAAGAATTTAACTGATATTTACATTGGTAGATACAGACAAAAATAAGCTCACCTACTTGCAGTCAAAGCTCTGTAAATATGACTCAGCTCTGCCCTGGAGGCTACACAGCGGTTTAAGTTATGAACTGTGCTTGAGTAGGCATTTGCAGTTGAGGCATAGCTCATGGCTTTTGAATCCAATTTGGATATTTCCCTGAATGTCTACCATATATAAGTTGTAAATGCCCTGCTCCTTTGTAACTGAGGATATTATTTCGTAATCAGCATTTTAACAGTCATTAAATAAACATGCGCAACTGAATTGAAAATTTCAGGAATGTGCATACAAGTGAAAATAGACAGAATGTCATAAGGAAACTAGCTACAGTTACAGTCCACTTCAGGGAGCTGGATGATTTGCCTGTGTTCATCTTCACTGATGCCTGGTATTTCCAAGCAATTCATTCAGCTACCATTAGTTTATCAGTTTCAGCTCATAACCTTGCAGAAATACAATTCTGGCTGGAGGACAAATTGTTGTTCCATGACTTTTACATTTTTAGTCTTAAAATTTTCCATCTAAAATCTCAGAGCTTTTCTAAATCTATATATTTAAGTTTTTTAGCAGACTTTGCAAAAACAGTGGAATGAGTGGCAATAAGCCATATGCATGTTTGGGATACCTGCCAATTTTTCCACCTTTGATTTTTCACTTATGTCCAAAACCTAGAGTAACAATACAGTCATATAAAAGCTAAAGTGGCCTAGATTTTTGGGAGTGTTTCAGAGTTTCACAGTGAGATTTACAGCAAATTCGTGTTTTGTGCCATAAAGGCTCTTGCACACAACAAAGTTGCTGCCCTTTAAACCCTTGGTTTGTTTTTTCATCTTTATTATTCCCTCTAGTACTTCTGATTTTAGAATATGTTAGTGGTTTTAAAATATAGGATACAAGGATGAATTTTAATAGTTTTTTCCTGCATTAGACTGAATTTAGTATAATCTCAGATACTCAGCAGAGATTCAGGCAACTGAACTCCTTCATTTCTTTGGGTTTATGGATTAAAATTATCTTGAAAGGTTTCTTTGTGGCTCTGCAATGCAGGGCAGTAACAAAAGGCATTGCAAAAGTGCGGTTGGCAATTTCAATGAAAAGATCTCTAGAGAAATGTGAAAGTCTGAACAGCGTCTATTAATAATGACTAGCATTGCTGAAAACAGCCATGTAGCACATAAGTGTGAGGAAAGGGAGACTGGAGGCTGATCCCAGGAGGCGTTTCTCTCTGCAGACTTTCTTTGCAGTTATCGTATGTCTAGGCTAACATTTTGTGATTACCTACCTCACAGCACTACAGTACTGAGAGATCAATCATATGTAAGCCAGGAAGAAATGTTCTGCCCTTGGCAGAGAAAGGTCCTATCAAGTGAAATATGTGGGCTTGATCTAAGCAGTTTGGGGAGCTTCTCTCTGCAATTCAAGGATAACAGGATTAAATCTTCCTAATGTGCCCTGGATGTAACATAAGTAAATAGAAATGTACAGCAAGATGCATGCTGGGGAAGCAGGGAAAGTGGTTCATACAAAAGATGTCTCCTGTCTCATTAGCAGAACAACTGAGGTTTTCCTGAGGGCTCCAGGAGGAGGCAGAAATATAATGACTTCTGTGACCCTGCCCACCTTTGACCACAGCTGTCTCCTTTCTGCATCAAGGAACTACTAGGAAGTTCTTCAGGGAAATAGAATCATAGAATCCTGGAACAGTATCCTGGGTTGGAAGGGACATTTACGATCATCTAATTCCAACTCCCCTGCTACGGGCAGGGACACCTTCCGCTGCACCAGGTTGCTCAAAGCCCCAACCAGCCTGGCCTTATGTAAGTTGGACCCATAGATCTCCACGAGATCTGGGTAAGATGCCAGATTTTTGGGTTTTTTTACTTTCCAAAAGGCTGAGTGGAGGTAGAGAACAAATGTCCCCTTTCTATACACCTTCAAGAAAAATGCAAAGAGAGGTAATGCCAGTCCCAGCTATCTTCCTGCTCATTCCTGAGATACAAAGCAATGACTATCGCTAGGCTCTGAGTGAGCAGCCTAAGGAGTTTTGCCTGAATCTTAGTGTCCTGTTTCAAGTTACTCACTGTGTCTTAAGAGATAAGAAGAAACAAGTAAGATGAAACAAGAAAAGCAGAAATGAATTGTTGACAACAACAAACTTTTGTCATTAATTTTATTACAGCAGCATGCTATATCTCTTTTTATTACTGTCAGTGTTATAAACTTTTTTAGCTCAGGATGTGTATTGCTAACCACTTGTTAACAGTAACACTTTTTTGCATACTTCATTAATAACAAGCTGGGCCCTTTCCTTCTTCTTACACTGATTTTATTCTTCTCAGTGGGAAATGGTTGTAAATATTAGCTCATTGGTAAACACATGAATTAAAGTGGACAGAAAAAGTACTTCTATGTCAATACCCAGCTCTAAACCTGTAACTTATTCTGAAAAATGGTTATATAGAATAGTAACTCTCTCTTTCATGCACCTTTTCTCTATGTATTTAAAATTTTATGTGTTCTGTTTTCCTTTCAAAGGCCATGAAGTTTGCAAAAGGGAGTATGTTTCTATTCCAGCTCATGCATTAGACATATCATCATTAGTGAAGTTCATTCTGCACAGTGTTTATTAACAGTACATGCCTAAGCCTGACTGAAACAAAGCTTGATTTTTATGCTGTTTGCTACAGTGGTAGTCAGAAAGAATTTTACACTTAGAAAATGAACAGACAAGGAGCCCCAATTTATCATTTTATATATAATTTCCCACAGGAGGACTACACTCAATAAAATTTCCATTTAATTTTCAATATGATTGATTATTCATAATTTGGATAGTGATTATAGGTATGATTTCATTTCTGATGTTAATGAAAACCTCTATCTAATTTCTGATTATTTGCCTCAAATTGATGAACTTGTCCTTATCTCTCCAGATAATCATGTGTGATACTGATTTTGTTCTTACTTGAAAGCTCTATTACAATTTCTGAATAATGGAAGAAAAAACATTAGACTTATTCCTAACATAATATTCAAGAGATGCAGCAAAAGTTTCGGCAGTGCTTTTGTAGATGTCTGATGAAATAAAGCAACTCTATGTGAATTAATATTTCGAATCTTGCTGAGGCTTAAAAAGATTTATTTTTTTTTTAAATAACTGTTTTTTAAACTGAAGAATGTGCGAACAATGGACTAGCAGAACCCAGGAAACAAAACTAATAAAAGCTTTTGAAAAACTGTATGATGATGGATGACATTTACCTCAGATAAATGAATTCGATAGCTGGCAGGAAACTTGGAATATCCACTTATCTCTTTGAGTACTTGGTTATATATAAAGCGAGGGACAAGGAAGGTCACAGAAGCAGAGATAGCAATAGTCAACCGTATCCCTTCTTGCTTTTATTCACATAATATCAAATTGTTTCTGATAGTGCAAATAGTCTCCTGGTTTAAAGTAGCTGTAGATGAGAACTGTTAAGGCAAGATCCTGTTTCCTTACAAAAGTATAAAATAAAACCAAAGAAAGAGAGTTGAATTAGTTGAATCTATCTGTTGGATTTGAAGTATTTAGATTCGTTTAGACTTGTTTGGATTAGTTGGATTGCCTCTAATTTAAAAATAAATTATCTGTACTGCTTTTCTTCTCCTATAGTACTTTGAGATCAAATAGCTGTAGGAATTATAAGTGGAAGTAAGTTTGTAGTATGTTTTATTTTGTCTTCCCATTGTTGCTTACAAATAATTTCCAAAGTAATCCAGGTAAACCAATAGCTAAGTTCACTCTTACTTTGGCTCTGATTCTGTTTTTCAAACAACATTTTGACAAATGTTCTTCATTATATATTTACAGCTTCAGTTTGTGATGGAAAATTTATGTTGACCGATTCCTCTGGGTTTTTTCACTCCATGAATTATCCAAAACCATATAATGCAAATATCATTTGCCAATGGATTATACTGTAAGCTATTTTCCAACAATTTTCTACCTTGCTCTTTTATTACGAAGTGATATTGTTTCCTGCACATCAACCTTTTCTCCTTTCTATTTACATAACTTTTCTTTAAAAACTTACAAACCTAAATCCTACAAATATATCAATAATTTTTCCACTTACAAAAATTCTTACGTAAGATTTTGAGAAATCTTGTGTATTATATACATGCATAGAAATATATTTATAAGCTCAAAATAAATCACATAATTCAAAATAATTGCAAGATATTTGTTCCAAAGTATTACAGTAAGTACTAGTCTTTAGATACTGGCTTCATATGATATAACTTACTAATAGATGGATTTTTCAAGAATTCTCTTGTCATTTATGTGTATGCTTTTCACCTGGGAGCTAACAGCACCTTTGCTCCTAAGTAATTTAAGAATATGTTTTAAAAGTGCATGAGTATTATTTGACATAATAGTGCCAAATGCTTTTTAAGCCTAGGCACAAGAAGTAGAATTGGTTTAATCAAGAATACATACCTACATGGAGGGACAGCTATTTGACTTTGACACTCTACATCTCCTTCATAGGCCAGAGAGAAAAAAAAAGATAGCCATAGTATGTGATAAATCTCATTCTAAAGTACACATCTGAAATAAGTTAGATGATTGCAAGCTGGAAGCTCCTAAAAACCTCTACAATGACTGCCAATTCAGAAGTTACCGCTTTGAAAGGCAGTAATTCTTATTATGGCTTTGTAACAATGTCTATTCTTTGATTCTGAGAAGAATTAGTTTGGTAGAAAAGTTTCAAAGGAGATTAAGGAAATGCCTTTAAAATTGGATAAAATTTGGACTTTTCATTTCTAGGGCTCCTTTGAAAGTGCTAGTCTTTGAGTTTGTTCAGGTCTTTCATCTTCAAAAAAAAGTCGGGGTTTTCCTTCTGTTTTGTGCATTTGTTCATTCTCATCTTCAGCAATACTATTCACCAATTACTGAGTACATCTGGTTTTGAGCTATAGTTGTGTCGCAGGAATAGCACAGAATTTTATTCTTCAGGATATAAGCATGACTTCTTCCTCAGTTCATGGTGTCACAGAATTCGAGCATGATAATTTAATCATGTCTCAAGTGAATTCCTTCCTTCTAAGCTGTTAATTTTGCTTAAAACACTGCTATAGCTGCATAAAGCATTGTATTAGGTAAATAGCTGTACCAGGCACGTAGCTAACAAAAACAATTTTTGGAAGGAAGCATGCAAATAACATAGTAGAGGTGCTGCAAGTCTGTGTCATTACAGATTGATCAATGACAAAAACAACTGTTTGGTTTTATTTTCCAGTTATCTGCTGTCAAAAAATCTGGCAACACTGACAATAAAGGCATAAAAAATTCCATGTGGCACTCAAATTTTGTCTCCCTTTTAAACAGAATTGTTTCTATGAGGGAACCTTTGGGGTTTTCCATTAACAAATGAGACAGATTTTGTCCTGTTATTTTGTATTCGTCCTATAAAAATCTGTTTGTGCTAAAAGTCATCCTGCAATACACCCAAGATTTTATTTCTCTTGTGCCTTTCTTTGTCTAGAAAGATTTCCCCACTACCTTTAGGAAAAGCTTTTACATTTTCATCCCATTTTACTCCTCCCCATATGATGATGTAATTTCCTCTCCTTTTAAAAGTCAGAGCAGTATGTTTAATATTTCCCTGAAACATAAGCTTCCTTTCAACTTTATGTTTTACTCTTTACAAAGCACAGATATTTTTTTCCTACAGAGAAATATATAACCAAAAAAAAAAACAGGACAAATACAAATATTCAAATATTTACTTCATGCTCCTGTACTGATTGGTACTGATAAGCATCAGCACATTGCTGTTGAAAAGCTGTCTTCATATGGTTAGGTTTGATAGCATGTTCCCAAACAGTGGGTGTGAGATCTTCAAATCTTCATGCAAATCCTTATTTTGTCATAAGAGTCATTATCTTGGACTTTCAGGAGAGAGATTTTGATATGTTGTTATGCTTATTTCTCTGACCTTAGGAAATCTATCTATCTGAGCAGTGACATTATTTATCAGTAACGTATTAAAAAACAATTGTAAATTAATGAAATGCAGAAGGGGAAAAAAACCCCAACCCCTCCCCACAAAAAAAACCCAAAACTTAAAAAGCTGTTCAGATGAATAGCTCATTCTCGAGTTTAGAAGGTTCATTTCCTAAAATACAGTTAACTACAGTAAGTAAAGGAGTAACTACAGTAAGTAAAGGAGTACTTGTACTGTTACAAAAGGTTTATGTCTCATTATTTTGGTGATTTTGCAAACTAGAAGTTAGCCAAATAGGTTAGTAATCTTAATTAATATAATTCCACATTGTTTCTGAATTTAACATCATTGAATCACACAATGAGCTTACTGCAGTCAAAAAAAAATAATTTACTAGAACATGAATTTCAGTTTTTGGGTATATTTTTCTCTTGTTATCTTAGGGTGCCTCAAGGGTTATTCATTAAACTGAACTTCACTTCCTTTGAAACGCAAAGATATGCAGACAATTTAAATATTTTTGAAGGTATAGGACAAAACAAGATTTTAAGAGGTAAGGTTAATTTTGAGCTAATATTATTTTTTTATTAATAAAAACTACATGGCAAAATAAGCATTTTGAAGTGAAAAAAAATGGTATGCATACATATAAATAGAAGAATACATCTCTGTAAAGTTACCCTGTTAGACAGTTGATTTCAGTATACATATCTGGACTTACAAAGTGACCAGATAAATTATTTCCTAATATATTAAGAAATCTGCTTGGTTTTAAGATCTTATTTGAACAATTTGATAACTTGACCAGAGCCATGGTCTTGTGGTGTCCATTTTTCATGGGAAGTATATTGCCAGAAGAACATGTAACATCACACACAGTAACATAAAATGAAAGCGTCTAAACTGAAACTACTGGGAGCACTATCATACTCCCCGAAATTCATTACAAGCACATCATAACAAAATTATGCAATCAGTCCTGTGATTCTAGAGTTTCAGAGTGCATACATGTAAATTTTGAAAACATTTACAACATAATAAGCATAGATATGAAAATTATAGTATTGAATATGTGTACTGAAAGAGATGTGAGAGATGGGATATGCAGAATACTTATATGGTAGTCAAACAACTAAATGCCTTCAGAGTTATGAAGGTACTGTAGACAGGATCACAGTACAAGAGGGAAAGCGTTCTTTAAGACTCAAAAAGCTAATCCACTATATTTTTATGAGAGCACTGGGGATTTTAATGTGCACAGGATTGTTTTCTCTCTGACTACGTGATTCTTTATTTGTTCTCAGCTTCTCTGTCAGGCACTAATCCTGAGACAATTTACATTTTTTCTCATGAGGCTACAGCAGAGTTTATATCTGATTATTCTGAAAATTACAGTGGCTTTAACGCAACGTACACTACATTTAATGCAAATGAGCTGAACAGTAAGTGTTCTTTTTTTGTGTGGTTTTACACTTCAGTGTGTGTGTGTGCTTATTATCCTGAAAGCTTGGTGAAAGTGTATTTTCAGTTTGACAAAATAGAAGTGAAAAGGGAAGCAGTATTTTCTAGCCTCAGTCTACTGATTAGATCCACTTTGTGAAATTTTATAGTATTTTAAAGATAAAATCATTGATTTCAGTCCACAGTTTTACAGGCCTGTATCTAGCAGTAGGTTGATGCCTTACGAAGTTAATCTGTTAATTAAAACTCTGGCCATATCTCCATCATATTCTTCTCAGCCAATTTGTTCACTAGTGAATGCTGTTGAATCACTGACACTAAGCATTATTCTGTCATCACCTGATAGTACCTGCTCTCCAGAGTTTCTGATGGCCTGAATCATTGCCACAAGTAGTAGTCCCAAATGGTAAATTTAACATTTGGGAAAATTCCTGCTTCAGTAAATAGACACTGGAAAAAAGTCCAGATGCACTAAATCTATAATGGCAACCAAAAAAAAAAAAAGCAATATGACTCATGCATTAGTGTTTTTCGGTAGTTGGGGGAAAATCTACATGCAGATTGGACAAGTGAAGGCTTCTTCAGCTGCTAAATTCTGAGCAGGATGTGAATAGGGGATGTGACCGGGAAGGGATATGCTGCAGGAAACATAGAGTGCCAGCAAGCTTTTGTCACGTGGAAGCCCTTGCTGGCGGTGGACCTGCACTCCAGGGCACCATGAAAAGACACTGAGCATGATACTATCAGAAGTGATTAGGATGTTGCGTATGTGAGCAAAGAAGGAATGAAGGAGAAGGTCAAGGAAAGTAGCATCCCTCGTACATGGAACACAGCACTCATCGGAGCATTCAGGTCTGGTGATGGGCTCTTGCAGCTGAAGCAATTGAGGCCTTGGCAAAGAAAAGAGGAAAAGAACAGGGTTAGCCCTTTGTGTTAACTAAGCAAGAGGTCCTCTCTTGTTCCCACAGCACATTACTGGAGAAGGATCAAAAAAGAAGGTTGATGAATGAATGCAAGAGCATGTAGAGCCACCTTTAGCAGTAGTGCTTTGTTACGAAGTGCAAATGACAAATTTATTTGAGTAATTATGTTGCTTTGCATAGAAGAAATTGAGTCACTGTGAGCTCCAGTTTTCAAACAGATTTAAAAATACTTGTCACCTTCTTGCATAATTCTGTGAAAATGCTTCTCGTCTCTGTCATTTTTATTTACTAGAGGTTCTTATTCACAGATTATGAGAAAATCAATTGCACTTTTGAAGAAAGCATTTGTTATTGGATACAAGATTTAGATGATGATTCAGACTGGGAGAGAATTCAGGGTCCTACTTTTCCCCCTATGAGTGGTCCTGATTTTGATCATACGTTTGGCAACGCGTCAGGTAAAATCAAATACAAATTGCTTGCAGATTAAAAGAAAAGCTTGATTTATCTTATGTTATATCACTATACAATGGATTTTTCATAGTGGTATTATCAAGATGTAATTTTATTCTGCCATAAAAATGAGTCAAGGCAACCAGAAAAAATGTTTTATGCTACTGATTGCCATCTTGTGGAAATATACCAAAACTAAAAGAAGAAATAAAGAAATATATAAAGGGATTAAAGTGTGAGGTATTGAAAAGCTTCAGTGTTAATAGTATGACAAAGTGCCCTATCTGAGAAAGCAATTTCTATTATGTAACAGTTTTATAGGTCAAATAACTACATGTTTACCTTAAGGAAAAAAGCAAGCATAGTTACCTTCAAGGGAAATCACTTCTATTGCATCCCTGTCTACAGGTGACATCCTCGTGGTTGTCACAGAGCCATTCTGATGTAACATAAAGTTGATCTGCAGGATACAGAGGGCACTTGTGTCCACAGTTAGAGTTGCACACCAAACACAATAATTTAAGTCATATGCAAAATGCACAAATGCTCCAGCAACTGCTATAGCGAAGCAATTTAATTGCAAGAGTGATCATGTCAAACATTCCTTTTAATTAAGGACACATGCTAATATGAATCAAATTTCTTATCATGACTATGATATGTGTATCATGACTGTTTATCATGACTGCTTATCCTAGAATTAGACTCCAAAACTTTTTTTTCTGCTTCAACAGCAAAACCAATCTTTCTCAGCTGATCTGTCAGTCCAGCTAAAACTAATTAAATTAATTTGGCTTTTGTAATGGCTATATGTAGTCTATGCAAGAATGCATGCTTTCTAAGTCAACACAGGAAGTGAAAGGCCTGGTTCAGATTTCAAACTTAATTGTCAGGTACTTTAACCTCCCACAGGAAAAAGCTAGCTGATCTAGAAATATAAATAACAGAATATAGTATGCATAATTTAACTTGTATCGTTGCATTTATTTATAAACTCTGTGAATATAATATTCGCATATATATGTGATAGACCGATTGATAGAATAAAATCTAAGATTAAATCCATGATTTCAATTTAAAAAAGGATTTTATTTTAGGACTTTTAACTCTGCCTAATTTTGCTTTTCTTGTGACAAATCACAATGCTTCTGTAGCTTGGACTCACGTTATATTTCCATATGGCAGGAAGAAGTCCTAATTCCCAACTGCAAGGAATTAACACAGAAAAAGCTAAAACCCTAATTTTCTTGTTTATAATGCTTCACCTTGCTATAAAATATTCATGTAGTCATGCCCCTCAATATGCAACCCATATTTCACATTATTATGTGTATAAAAATTATAAAAATGCCAGGAAATTCTTCTGTAAAATCACAAACAATACCAAACTGGGAGACATTTTTATAAATTAAATAGAAATTGCTCATGTGAATTGCTGTGCTCACTAAGTAAAAGGCAGATCTCCCATTGACTTCCAAAGAACTAGTTTCCCATTTCATGTTTAGTTTTGAGAAGTGTCCGACAAGCTTAAAAGCTCATTTTAATATATCATTGATTGATGACTATAACTGGTGATAATCATTTATGGTAATTGTGTCAGGAATCTTCCACATCATGCAACACTATTTATGCTCGATATTATTATTAGTAAGTGTAAAAACTCTTTTTTAAAAAAAAAAAAAAAAGCTGTAATTCTGTACTGACTAAAATGTCCTCATTATCTTGCAGGATTTTATATTTCAACACCCACAGGGTATGCATTCGGAGAAGAGAGAGTCCGGATACTGAGTCTGCCTTTGAACTCTTCAGATTTATCTTGTTTAAGCTTTTGGTATTCCTACATAATTCCTAAACATATACTTTGCTTAAGCATAAAACCAAACAGCTTTCTTCATATATAATATTAATACAAATCAGTGTGCCAGGAATACAAACCTGTTTCTGTTTGGATTTCCATGATCAGTCTCAACTCCAGGCCTGCAACTTTGTCTCCTTTATAAGTTTGATTCTTGCAGTTAACTTTAATGTGTTTTCCTTTTCACCCTGGATCCAATATTCATTTCTATACAGAAATTTCAGTAAGAATCCCTGAAATACTTTTTGTCATGAAGCTTAACTAGGCCTCTGCAGAAAATATAGACAATACCAAGTAAAACTTCCAGGTGTAAACTAAATTTATGATTCATTTTATTTTCATGCTAACTGCAAATTAGTCCTAGTTCCATAAAACCATTTGAAAAATAAAAAGCTTGATTTTATTTTTTTTTTAATGAAAACTGACTTTGTTCTAATAACACCAAAATTGCTCTTACCCCACTAGGTATTTCATGTACGGTACTAATGTTTATTGTTTAAGAGTGAGCATAAGTAATGTGCATGGTTTGGAAAAGATCATTTTCCAGAAAGAGGGAAACTATGGGAACAACTGGAATTATGGACAAGTAACTTTAAATGAATCATCTGATTTTAAGGTTTGTAAAATTGCTTGTTCTTTTTAAAATTTATTCTAGCTAAACTGATATCAGAATTTTCTGCCAAATTAACCCAGTAATCCACAGCTCCAAAGATAATATCTAGTACTATTTACTAATGCATGCTATCAAATATATGTTAGCATGCAGAAGACTGGAGTCCCTATTTGAACTGCCATCCCCCTCCCTTTTCCCTACTCTGAAATTTAAAGTATTACTTTTGTGGAAAACAGAAAACCTTAACATTGTCATGGGACAATAAATGTTATCACAACAGAGAGCTTTCTGAAAAGCAAGGGTGTTTAAAGCCTATCAAAACCTGAAGTGGAGTTTATAATCTTGACAGTGGATGTGATACGAAGCTTTTAGGCATGAGAATATTTAAATCAAATAACTTCAGAATCTGAAGCAGTATTTTCACTAATTGATTGCAGAATCACTCATTGAAAGTGTGTTCTGGACAAAAATGTATTTGGAACTGCATGATTAACAACCAGCCTGATTTATATGTAAGCAAAAGGAGGAGACTTTTGCTAGATAATTCCTTCAGCAACTTTCTATTGGGAATAGTTTCTTTTTATAGGTATTTGTGATGGCTTGTACTGCTATAGTAGTTTAGATTCATGCAAAAACACTGCCAGAAAGATACATTTACTATCTGAGAAAGTAAATACATCTGTGACCTGGCTGCACCAGATTTCCAGCAAATGTGTGTTTTATGATCTCAGGAAGAGTGCTATACCTAGCTGTATTTCACCAGCACAAACTGCTTGGTAGCAGGGTTAGTTTAGATCTGTGGATATTAACAAATGAGATCAATTTAAATTTTTCATGGAGGTATGCCATTGGATCAAGAGAAGTTTGGCCTCATGACTGATACAGAGTTTGCATTTCAAAAATTACATGTATTTATATATAAAAAGTAAAGTTACTGAATCATGTTAATAATTTATATGAAGAGTACCTTCAACCTTTAGAATGATCCACTCAGTTGGCATAGTGCTGGGTTTTTTTTACAAGGAATCCTATTTCATCCTTGATGCCCTTCTTTAAATGATGCACCCATGTAGGTTACAGTGGACATACGAGCAATTGAGAAAGAAGACAAAATGATTCAGCATAGGAAGGTGAAAAATGTTTTATTAAAATATAAAATTACATTTTTTTTCCAGGTTATTTTTGATGCCTTTAAAAGACCTGGTCTCAGTGATATTGCCATGGATGACATTGGCCTGACAAAGGGGAAGTGTAATGATAGTATTTATGTAGAGCCGACTGAGATTCCAGCTGTTACTACTGTCCCTTCAGTTCCCAGTAAGTAAACATTAAATTACAGTTAGTTGATTGCCATTTCTTATTACTATATTTGGGTATGGATGATTCAGAATTTTCAGCCTTCAGTTTTATAAAAATCTCTCTTCAGCATTATAAAATTATCTTCAGGATAACATACTAGGGATCACATTCCCTGCCTATGATTTTGTTGATAGTAACAGGACTGGTAGATTCACAGCTTAAGCTATATCAGTACAGTATCTTCCAAAACTTGAAGCCTGGAGGATAATGAAAAAATTCAAAAATAGTCTCTAAAAGCTTTAATCAGTAAGGCTACCAGAAAGCCACTGAAGAGAAAGGAAGACAAAAGACAAGGAAGATTATAACCTCTATATTTGAAATGATAAGCAATATAGCAGGAGAATAAGAGAATGGACCAAATCACATGAAAATAGACTAGAGGTCTCAATTCACTAAACTGTGAGAACACATGCACACTGTAAACTCCCATATTTAGGGGAATGAATCTATAAAATAGTGCAAGAATAGTTTAAGACTGGAACATGGTCTATGTGAATGTCTAATACCCAAAATGGAGGTATTATCTGGAACAAGTCTCACAATGAATGAGTTCTTTCCAACATACATTTGCCCATATAGTTATTCCTACTGTATCTGGTGACATAAAATAAAGCAATATTTGCTTTAAAAAAATTTAAATAGGGAAACAGAAAGGACAGAAGGACAGTTGGTTCTGGGTTTGGAGGAAATGAGTGGACAAAAAGAAAGAACAATCAAAGGACTCTTTCCACTTTCTTATCTAATGAGATGCTTCAGTATCTGCATAAATTATTGAATCTGTCAAAAATGAAGCCTGATTTCTTCAATTTTGCCTTTGATAACTACTCATTGTGGTAAGGCAGGAATGATGAATAAGTGCTTGATCTAGTAATAATGGTTAGTGCTTTTTTCTGCTTGATTGGGCCTTATCTCATTTTGTCTCACTATTTTCTTTTCACCTCTTCCAAATCCCAGGTTCAGGGAAGGAGGAGGAAATGGGAGGAGAGTTGGTTTTGTTTTCATATTGTTGCCATCTGCTCCAAGTCAACTAGAAGTTAGTGAAACATGAAACATTGCTATCTAAAGTGCATAAGCACGTCTCCAAAAAGGTTATATAACTTGATCCAGACCAATCAAATTTCAGAGTCATTTAGAGGAAAGCACAGACATGTGAGTTTCCTCAAAACACTCCAGTTTCACAGAGCTAGTTAGCAGAATCTCACTGAGAAAAATATGAAAACATACCTGTTGCCATCATTATAAATCTGGAAAATATATCTAAAACAGTGAATAACAATTGCATGTGATGTTAACCAGGCCCACACACATTCAAAGCAAAAACTGGTACAAATATGAATAGAACCTGTGGAAATCATTAAAATATCTGATAGGGCTTTGTAATTTATGTGGAAGAAGCCTGAACTGTTGGGGAAAAAAGAGATTTCTACAAAAGACCTATTCACAAATGGTTTTAAATCATTAAAACAAACAGTGAGTATGTTTCAGGATTGCCTCCTATTGGATTTACTGTCACTTAAAAAGCACAACTAGTTGCTCTCTTGACAGTATATAGCAAATAAAAATGGTCTAAAATTAAAATAATAGAAAAAGACTGTTTGCATTGTATTTATGTTGAAGTACTGTGTACTGTCATTCTATCAAATCTAACACCTTTAAATCTACTGCATCAGGACAGGTAAAAAACCAAAACCTTCTAAATATAAGGGCAAAATTCTGTTTTGGAGCTCCATCCTGAGACACGGGAAAGTAAAGTTCAATAAGATGTCTCTGTCAGCAAAATTAAATTTTAGTAACACTAGTAATTTCAGTCATAAATCTCCAAAGTTAGTTTCGGAGTTTAACTGCAGCTTTCATAAAAGTAATACTGTGGAGAGATGCTGATGTCTGCCACATCCAGCCATCTTTCAGGTGCTGTGGGTAAACACAGCTCACAAGTTAGCATCAGTATAATAATTAGTGGTAGAACATCCCTGTGATAAATAGTGGCTGAGCGCTGCTGTCAAAACACCAGAAAAATGTCACTCAAACTATGGGTCTCTACGCCAAATATGGTGAACAAGTTTTAATATTCAAAAGAAGGAAGTGGTGACATAGCATATGACTCCTTTTCAAGCAGATTAGAGAGGATCCATACTGTTCTTCAATATGATACAACAGCACAGGCTAAGCTGTTGCTGAGGAAAACCTCCCTTGCTTGCATAACTTTATTGAGGTGTGCTATGTATATGCTATCTGTAACCTGCTAAAAACTAGTGAATGTTATCAGTCATCTTCAAAGAAGCATGAAATTACTTTGATGGATGTGGTGCAAGCTTTCTAACACTAATGGTTTCACTACAAATGTCATGTCTATAAACAAGAGATGAAAGAGTCTGAGCTAAGCCAATTTCTTTTGCTAGAGTGAGAGCTTTAGTAAGTGGCACTGGCATCATTCACAGTGCCACAAAAGCTCAATGAAAAGTAAAACCAAATCTTTGGTGGTGGGATAGAGAAGCTGGATTTGCTTTTGTCTTTTGCACAAGACTGTCAGCTTACACTTTCATCTAAAACAAAGACTGCTTTCATCTTCATATTCATTTATAACCTGTCTTTTAATACAAAAAACAGTGTGGAAATTGCAGTGTAGATTCCACACTTAAGATGTGGAATCTACATATATAGATACACATATAAATAAATTAAAATTTTGGCCAATGCACAGAGGATTTTCTTTATTAATAGGTCATATATAATTTTCTTCAGCGTTGAGAAAAATTGTCTATTATGCTCAGTGAAAAAACCAAAATCATTGGTGCTGATTGCTATTTGGTTTCTAACAAGTGACAGCTATATGAATAACTCCATATAAATTTGTGTTTAAAGATCACGAGAAATTTTTAAAACATTTTTTCCAGGCATTAGTAAAATCAATTACTTCTATAGTTTTTCCATGCAAGAGAAAAAAGATCATTGCTAATGTGGCTTACATGTAGTCAACACGAGGTCAGACTTCACCATAAATTGCCTCTGTTCTGCTATTAAGAAACTCTGCTCATATTGTTCTGCTCATATTATCAAATTACACTGGCTGGGAATCATATATTTGTTATGCACCTTTACAGTAGTTGTGTCTCTGCTTGTACATGTAGTAATGTTCCATGAAAAAAAACCCAATATAATATTTATTTGTTGTTAATGATATTTACAGATAGCCCTCATTGTGAGCTGTACAGCTGAAACATAATATACTTGTTAATCAGTGTGTGATTGTTAGCAGTTCCTTTTCCTTACAGAGAGTTTGGCTTTTCTTGCCAGAAGTGATATGGTGAAATAGAAGATGGTTGTCATGATGAAGTGATAAAGTTCAAATCTTTCTTGTATTATTGGAGCTTCCATGCAGTGGGTTCAATGGGCAAACTCAGTAGGACTTGCAGATTATGCAGTCTCCAACCAAGTGGTTCAGATTATGGAATTCTGATAAGACATAATGAAATACAAATTTTCAGACATAATGTTGTTTTAGTTTAGCTGAATTCTGAAAGTTAAAAAAAATTAAATTTTAATTCAAAGAATAAATGAACAACAAAAAATTAAAAAAGGTAGATTTCTTTTGCCTTAACTCCTAATTCCTGAAGTAGGTGAAGGAGCACTGTTTATTTCTGAATAAGGTAAACAACAGAAGTGGGAAAACATCAAAGTTCATTATGATGGTACAGCTGAAATAAAAATAAAGAATATTTCTGAACATGAAGTAAAGTTTTAGAATGGGAAGCTGCATATTCTGGGTGCAAACCACCGTCTAATATATTGAAAGAGAATATTGAGTATATAAAGTTCAATTAGCTCTCTCTATGTCAGTGCATGTATCTGTGTATATACATATCTACAATATTTGCTTGTAAATACATTTTATTTGTTTTTTTATATAAGTGCTTACACATGTTTGTGATAAAGACCTTTCTTACTGGAGCAGTTGTTTCAAAGAAAAAGCAAATAGTCACTTTTACCATTTACAAGGTTTAACTGTAAAAGTGTTTTGGGTCCTGGTGAAATCAAAATAACAGTATAATGGGGTTTTTTTGTTATAAAGTTTATTTGCTACATGACAAAATGTGCTTTTTACTTGAATATCAGGTGATGCTGCAAGATCAATCAGATAATAAGTAAAGCATACAAGCAAAGTGCATAAATAGGTTATATTAGTAGGGGGGGAAGCTTTCATCTCTGACATTTTCTAGCTTTTATATTCATGTAATATAAATAAAATAAATATCAACGGTATAATTTACTAAAGAATGTATCACATTCTTTTATTCATATTTTCTGCCATGTGCACAGCTTGCAGACCAATAATCACCAAATGAAAAACAGACTGTGTCCTTCCCCTAACTACATGAGGAAGACTTCTCATAGCATCATCATGAATACAGTTGTGCACCTGGGCACTAGCACTTCACAAATAGCAATATAAGAACTATACCTGTAACACTATGGCACCGACTGCATGTGTCAGCAGGTCTTAGACACTGTAACTAATAAGAACAGTGAATTTCTTAGAAACCTTGTTTTCTCAATGCTCTGTGTCCTTACAAGTCATTGTTCAGGCTTTATACCAATGGCACTGCAACTCTTACCCTTATAGTGATGAAGTTAGCTTGAATATCCTCTTCATAAAATTATTGTTTTTCCTAACTGTCTTTGTTACAACAGATTGCAAAAGTAAGCAATAGGTTAATTATGTTTTCTTTTACAGCTGACTGTGGAGGGCCAGTTGAACTCTGGGAGCCAAACAGTACCTTCAGCTCTGAAAACTTTCCAAACAATTACCCTAATCAAGCTTCTTGTAAGTCATTCTTCTTCAAGTTTTCAGAAAAAAGTTTAGCTGTATAAAAGTAGACATACTAAATCTGATTTCCCAAGTCAGATGTCATGCAAAAAAATCTAAGCTATATACAGTGGGATCCTTTAACTGAAGACTATATGGCTTTTAGGAGAAGTTAAGGAATCATGTTCCAGTTGATTAAAAAGTGATGAAGACAAGCATAATCCTTCTGAATGGCTTCAGACAGGCCAATTCCATCATGCATATTATGTCAAATATCTTTATGTCAATGTAACAGACAAGGCGCTGTACATCCCCATTTTACCATTATACCTCATCATTATACCAGGTTAATGTCATCATCTCTTCTGTTAAATAGTTAAACTTTTCTAGGGCCAAAGAAAGTGTGTATGCATTTTTCAAGGGATCCTCTCTTTATAGAGTGTTTCTTAACATTTTAGTGAAAAATATTGGCGATCAAAGGGCTGGAGCATCTCTCCTATGAAGACAGGCTGAGAGAGTTTGGCTTGTTCAACCTGGAGAAGGGAAGGCTCCGGGAAGACCTTATTGCATCCTTTCAGTACCTGGAAGTTAAAGAGGGACTTTATATAAGAATAAGTAGTGATAGGACAAGGGGTAATGGCTTTAAACTGAAAGAGGGTAGATTTATATTAAGTATAAGGAAGAAGTTCTTTACTGTGAGGGTGCTGAGACAGTGGAACAGGTTGCTCCGAGAAGTGGTAGATGCCCCATCCCCAGAAGTGTTCAAAGCCAGACTGGATGGGGCTTTGAGTAACTTCATCTAGGGGAAAGTATCACTGCCTATAGCAGGGGGAGGGTTGGAACTAGATAGTCTTTATGGTCCCTTCCAACCCAAGCTATTCTATGATTCTATGGCTCTATGAAAGACATCATTACTGTACTAATGCTACTTGATACAGATTAAGCTACAGCTGGCAAAAATGAGAATATTTCAAGGTAGTACACTATGTGCTGTTGATGGATGAAGCAGGGAACAGAACTCTGTCATTACCTGTTAATGAAATTTTAATTATTTATTACTTCACCTTTAACTAGAGAACTGTGTTGTGTTGCTAATCACAAAAGTTGTAATTTCGTATTTCTGTCCCATTTGAGTTATAGCTCTGATTTCCAGGTATTAATTTCGCAAGTTCCTAAAAGAGATTCCTACTATTGAGAAAATGTTTCTCATTCTCTGAGCAGATTGTAAAACAGTCGGTTTTAATTTAGGTGTTTTGTTTTTTGTTTTTTTTTACTTTATTTAGAAGATTTTGGTAGCATCCACACTTACATAGATTAAATATGATAAAGCATAGGCTAAACAGAAGGAAATACTTCTACTTTAAAAAGACATCTAACTTGAAAGACAGGCATCTCTGACTGATTACAGAAATTATCTTACTATCAAATAAGTCTTTAGTGGCAAGACTGTCATGTTTTCACAGTTACAAAAGAATTAGCTTTGCTGCTTTAGGGAAATTCACAGTTGTCATGTATGGTGAAAAATGCATGTGTGTGTCTTAAGAGCCTAAATCCAGTTTTCAAAAGTGTTTTAGATATAAGAACCAATAGAATTTTGGGTCTTGACAACATAAGTTGCTTTTAAAGGTAAGATTTAGTCTTCTAAGTCTCTTGGGTGATCTTAATAGTTTAACAGAGTTGTGTTTTTCCCCCAAATCCTTCAACCAGAAAATGACACTGTAAATGTAACAGCTGAAAAGGTGATTTTTGTGTGTGTTTTATTATTTTCTAGGCGTGTGGTACTTAAATGCTGAAAGTGGAAACAACATTCAACTTCATTTTCAGGTTTTTGATCTGGAAAATATTTATGATGTAGTTGAAATCAGAGATGGCAGAGGACCAAATTCCTTACTTTTGGGTAAGTAACAGCATGGCATGCAAAATTAATATCATCAGACAGCTGGAGCAAACTGATAGATATAAAGGAAATTAACTCTTTCTAATTTCATTGAACATTTCTTCATATTTTAGGGTCTCAGAAATTAGGAGGAAAACTTGAGAAAACATACTGTGTGTGACATCATATTTCCCAAATGTTTGAACACGCTTAGCTTTCTATGCAATCCAAACAAAATTAACTTCTTGATAAATAAGACTGCTCATTTATGTGAACAAACAGAAGTGTAATCTCTTAATTGAACCTTATTTTCCTATAATGATATGTCAAATTTGGGGTTGAGCTTTGATCATTGAAGTCTGATAGCAGTTGTGTTTGGGAGAATAACCCAAAACATTTTGAAATACGTAAGAACAAAATAGCTTAAGTATATCCATGTTCTCCTGGAGAATAGCTGTATATACAGGACAAGACCCGTTGCCAGATGTCTTCTCTACAACCAATCAGATGACAATAATCCTCCTTACGGACAAATCTACAACAAAGAAGGGATTTCTTGCAAACTTTACTACTGGCTACCATCTAGGTAAGCATATGAACCCTTGTATTTAAGAGGCTATACTGCTGTTCAAAGACATTTGAGAAAAATTGGAGTGTGGAAGTTGACACTCAGCCTTTCATCAATGGAAATATGAAAAAGTTAAAGAGAAAAAGCCTGGTAGTTACCCATCTGTAATTTGTTTTCTAGCATGAAGTAACATCTTTGTTGCTTTAGTGTAACTGGACCAATGTCTGTATCATATGCAAATCTCTGTAATATTATGTGAAAAACTGACTCACTATTTTGACCAAAAACTATTCAAATGTTTAGAGTGCAAATACAAACTGTTGTCTATACAAGCCCCAGAATAGAATATCTCTTTGTGACTCATTTCAGAATGTCACTAATGTGTCTTTAAATACATTTGTGAAAGATTTGTTATCAATCACATCCACTAGAAGATAAAAATGTATATGTCACTGATTAATGTTTACAATACAGTCCTTCTTGTACCTGCAAAAATTTGGTCCTCAGCTTGTGAAGGATCTGAGAAGAATTAGTCTTTTAAATATTTGGACAGCAGTGTTTCCAGTCCCAGCCAGTCCTCTTCTAAAAGTCTCAGGTTTTGTTGGGGACTGCAATTAGATTTGACACACATACAAGTAATTCAGCAATCAGCTCTCCAAAAACTTGCAAAATGGAGCTAAATGCTAAAGTACATGAACAGCAATATGTTTACCGGCACAAATACTTACACTAATTCTATGCCAAATCTTGTTGGAATTACTTAAAAGCTTTGTATTACTTCTGTGGAAGTCTGACAACAACAACAACAAAAAATAGAGAAAGAAAAAGCAGTATGTATTCAGAGATGTGTGAAATACCGTTAATTTACATGAACAGAAAGTCAACAAGAATCTACACTCTCTTTCTTACTTTAAATATCATAAAGGCAAGTGTCTCCCAGCATGTTTAGCCATCTGCAGCTTTTCTATGGATTAACAGTAATATTTTTCTTAATCTTAAAGATAAAAATATTAACCATTGAGTTACCTTCGTAAAATCAACTAAATTTAATCCTGTTGTGCAAGACTGAGAGGTAGGTTTATAGACATAAGACCATTTTGCTGCTTCTTATTCTGCCTTCTTATCACATCTGCACAGTCCAACAACACTGTGCCTTTTTTTTAGCTGCTTCAGCATATTTGCTGAGCCAGCTTTGCCCATATTTTGTTGTAAAACAAAAATTAAACTTAGCAAGGCAAAGTTCTCCAGGTGGCTATTGCCAGTTTTGGTTAAATATATTTAAAAGTTCCATTTGCAAAAGAATGATGCTTATTCATGATCTTTTCAGCAATAGGACAGAGATAATTATCACTAGCATGTAGTCCCAAGGGTAAAAGGATTGTCAATAAATAAAGTAATTTTGAAAAGAAAAGCAGATTTTTCTTCATATTTTAATTTTCTATGAAATATCAATCTTTTTAAAAAGAAGCATAATTTGAAAATTAATAGTTTTTGGCAGTATGCAATATAATAAAAAACTTGAACAGTAAGTTCTATGGAAAATCTGGCATCGGTTATGGCCACTGAATATTGTGAAAATTCTGATTAAGGCCTTTTATAACCATATTCTTTTGCTTCCATATTGTACAACAGCCCATACTGACTGATGAATGAATCATTTTAAATCAATATTAAAAATTCAGAAGCAAAGCAATTACCTTGCCTTATATAAGATTTCTAGATGATTAAATGTTTCAGTAAGTAAGTCCAGGAAGGAAAATAAAGAAAATAAACAATTTTTCAACAGAATTTAAGTTTATGACTGTATTTACTGTAAATGTATACAAGGGAGCCATTAAAAATATACTTTGGACTTAGAAAAAATTATAACTTTAATTTTACTCTCTATCTGATCTGCTTTTGTTACATAACTGATACTGAAGTAGCTTAATCTTAGTTTTGTGAATGCTTTCTCATTTATTTCTGTTACTCTTGTCTCTTCCACCTTTCTTCCCAGGCAGGTTCTGAGAGGAGACACTTGGCTTTCAGTGCCTCTTGTATGTTTGACTCAATATACTTTAAGGTCTCTACACTCTTGTGAAAGTGCTCGACATCTGAAATTTGCAATCGTTTGTCATTTTTGACAAGATTTGACCAGGATTTGATTTTTCTTATCCCTCCAAAGTTTATTACATGTAACAGAAGAACATTAGCACCTGAGCAATATTAACTGCAGATGCTACAGAATATAATACAATAGATTCTATTCTTATTTAGCTTCTATTTATCACAAAATAATCTTTATTTTGAAAGAGAGATGAATAAGAAAGGAAGAAAAAGGAAATCAAAGGTTCTGTGTACTCAACTTTTATTTCAGGTGAACTGTATGATCTCCAGTGAATGTCAACCTTCCTTGTAATTACCAATTCATTTTCCTTGCCTGTTTTCCTTCAGGAGCTTGTGCAATTGACGAGCACCAGTGTGGCAGTGGGGATTGTATACCATTGCATAACCTTTGTGACAACTTACCTCAGTGTGAAGATGGCTCTGATGAAGCAAAGTGCAGTAAGGTTTCTTTCAAAGAGGAGTGCATGTATATTTAGTAGGAATTATGCAGGAAAACAGCCACAGAACCTCAAATAGTATAAACTACTGCAGCTGCGTGCAGACCATGCCAATTTACACAGTAGTAACTCACTGAGTTTGTCAGGACCAAAAAAACCAAGTTGCTTTTCTGAGATAGTGTATGTAAGCTGATGAAGTTCTCTGTGCTTAAAACTGTGGCTGCTTATAACGGCCCAAAATTAAATGAAAACTCATTACATGTTTTCCTCCTGTATCCATTTTTGTTCCCAAGTTCTATCACTTTTTGCTGTAATTAATTTGAGTATCAAAGCAATATATCCATTTCTTGATGGAAATTCCCAGACAGTCTTGTGGGTGTGAAGCCAAACTACAGTGCATGGCACCCTCCAGCCTGCATGGACTTCATCTTGTGGAAACACTGCCATAGGATGAAGGGATGGCACAGCTGCAAAAGCAGTATCCATTGTAGGTGTGCATGTTGCTACAAGCACCCAAACGGATGCTGCTGCTTAGTCCTCTGGTAGAACTGTTATTTCCAAAATGTAAGTGTACGACGAGTATGTGACCTCATTTCACATACATGGAAATAGCATTCTCTGAACAATAAGTTAAATGTAAAACTGATGTTAAAAGCATGTTGGGACTAGCACGGAAATTTAATTGATGTTTCTGACAATGTGGTGGTTCTGACAATCTATTATGGAGCACTAATGGGCTTTTAAGCCCAGTAGAACATCATCTTCTTTTGTTTCAAAGGAGACTGCTGGGGATTAGATATGTCCTTGGATGCATGCTGAAAGTTCTAATTGATTTAAACATCTTTTAAATGCATATATATATATATAA
>NW_009915973.1:0-5576 GCF_000696875.1 Nestor notabilis
CCTTTTTTTCCTTTTTTTCCTTTTTTTTTCTTTTTTTCCTTTTTTTTCCTTTTTTCCTTTTTTTTTCCTTTTTTTTCCTTTTTTTTTTTCCTTTTTTTTCCTTTTCCTTTTTCTTTTATTTAAACTTTCCTTCTGCACTGGTATCACAAGATTCTTTTATGTGTGTGATAGGGAGGTGGGGTGAAAGACAAACTGAGCCATTGCTCACTCAGCCGAGCCCCTTCTCTTCTGAAATCTGGCTCACAAGCTTCCATTTTCGCATGTTTCCTGTGAAGGGCCCAGGTCTGTGTGTGCCTGGGCAAAAAGCAGACCCGATCCTTCCCCTGTTTCTTAGGGAGGGATACAACAACCCCCAGGTGTCTGGTGAGAACCTGATTGGCCTCAGCAGGGCCCGTCGCCCACACAATGCTATCTTTGTGAACTTTGATGACAAAGAAGTCCCAGCTAAACCACTGGATGCTGCTGTACAGACCTGGAAGAAAGTGTGCACAAATCCTGTTGATAAAAAGGTGGAGGAAGAGCTGAGAAAGGTATGTGCCTTACTCTCAGGCTGAGGCTGGACTGCAGCATACTGCGAAGGAAGAAACTGCATTGATTTATTTTCTCTGGCTTCCCCAAAAATTCTTGGTGATTGTAACTGACTGATACAGCAAGTGTCAGTAGCCACCACTGGCACTGCTGTGTTCAGTTCAATCGTTTAAGTCAAGATTTGAATCTGTCTTTGCACCCAGCTCACATGATGTTCCTTTTCCTGCCTCTAGTTCGTACATTACCATTTTGATAACCAGAGGCCCCAGCACAGAAAAAAGTCCACTTGGAAAGCTGAACTGCCATTGGTAACTCACTTCCCACTGTTCCATGGTTGTTTTTGTATTATTTTAGCTCTTTGAAGTCCGTCCTGTCTGGTCTCGGAATGCAGTGAAAGCCAATATCAGTGTCCACCCAGACAAGCTGAAACTTCTTTTGCCATATTTGGCCTATTACATGGTAAGTCCGTACATCTGCCCTTTTGCCTGTCTGAGGCTGCTAGGAGGCAGAGCAAGAGAGCATCAGCTGGGTATTCCTGGCCCTTTAGCATTTTTGAGGCCCTACCACCAAAGTACCTGTGCTTAAGCTTATGTAAAGAGAAGGCTGGAAGGAAAGCCTAGCTTCTGAACAGAAGTTAAAGCCATGGAGAATTCAGAAACTGTTCGCACCACTCGTTCTAATCAGCTCTGCAGTTCAGTCAGACACTCAAATTGGCTGTTCATCTGGCGTAGGTGGAAGGTTTTTTCCAATCAAACACTTTGTTGTGATGTTGCAAGTCAGTTTGTAAAAGCACACAAATATTTGTGCTTCGATACATTGATTGCCTGAGTTTCAGTATATAAATATGTATTGTTGTGAAAAGAGCTGGTAAAAGAAATAACCTTTGGAAAATGATACAAATACTAAAATGATATAAATACTAAAATGATACAAATACTAAAATAATGATATAAATACTAAAATTGTCTAAGATTCTCTGCAACACTGTACTGAAGAAATTCTGCAACACTGTCCTGTTTCTTGTAACCATCTTCCCCCATGTGTGTTTATAGTTAACAGGTCCTTGGAGAAGCCTATGGGTTAGGTTTGGGTATGACCCCAGAAAACACCCTGAAGCAAAGATTTATCAAGTACTGGACTTCCGAATTCGCTGTGGAATGAAATACGGTAAAAGAGCCCAACCCACAGAGATGCTCCCTCTGCTTTCTAGTTAATCCTGGTAGTGCTTTTCTTTTTATTTGTTTTTCACACTTCTTTGCCCTCTTTCTGCTCTGATGAAGATGATGCCTCTTGAGCTCATTGCTCACTGTAGTTATTCCATATACTACTTTAATACTTTTATTCTATAGTATGCAATGTCTTTCCTCATTTGGCACATTCCAAACTCAGTGGATGGACTATACAGTCAGCTGGCTGACTTTCCTCCTCCATGTGTTCAATTCCCAAGTGGATGTAGCAGACCATCTTCCCTCTTGCTCAGGGGAGGCACTGAGCAATGCATTCTGTTACTTATATAGTAGCTTTCTCTTGAGGACCTCGATGTCTTGTGCAGGATGCTCAGTCTCAGACCTTTCTGAGGTCATCTAATAAGTCCATGACAGAGCTAGCATCCAGTCCTTGCCATCAGATCACATCTCCCGATCTAAAGGGTTTTATAGATCTGACAGCTCTCCTCTCTCCACCTTGCTAAAATCACGGTACCCCAAGGATCACCCTGCCTTTCACATACCAGCCCACCACTTCTGTTACTGAGCTAGGGATTCTGCAGGCTGCTAACCCTCTGTTCATTATTGGCTTTCTCTTTTCTCCTCCTCCAGGTTATGCCCCTAATGACATGCCCGTGAAAGCAAAACGCAGTACATATAACTACAGTCTGCCCATCACTGTCAAGAAGCCTGGTATGCTGTGCCTTCAGAAGGGCTTTTCTGGCTCTTCTGTTTGTTTGTTTAGTCCATCCTAGTGCCAGGTGGTGAAGGGTCTTCCTGTGTTCTACCTGAGCCAAAACTGGAGCTTTATTTCTGTTTATAAAATGGCGTTGCTGTTAAGCCAGCAGAAGAGTCTCCTTCTGGGAAGTGTTGTGAGAATCTTGGGTGCATGTCTGGCTGAGCCACAGTGTCTGTTAGCAGACAGAAGGGAGTTCTGTCAGCAATACTGAGGGAATTCAGCATTCACTTTGTTTAGTGATGGTGCAGAGTGAGGGGAGAGGTTTCTCTTTTTTTTTTGTCAAGGAACAGCAGAGGAAGTTAAAATTATTGACAGGTGTGCTGTGGAAAAAGCCACCGAACTCGCCACCTTTCCTGCACCTGTCTAGAAATGTCTTTGAAGAATGGGTAACGTGCTCAGTTGCTGGCTTGGTCTGGTTTTTACTGACCAACAAAGTTGAGTCAGCATACAGAAGTGACAATACAATGCCACAGGATGAAAGATGTCCCTAATCAGGACTCTCTTTTTTTGTCCTTCAGTAAGTCACACAGTCAGTGTACATGATCTGAAACAGGGGCTTGGTACATCCAGTGCCTCCAGTGCAAAAAGGACTGCCTCCAGCAGGTATAAACTGAAGGTAAGTATTACTCTCCTTAACTAGAATCTTGAAATAACTTAGTGAAAAAGTGCTGATTCTTCTTTTGTCAGTCAGTGAGGGAACAGTTGTGAGTGAATTGATGTCCTCAGATTTCCTGGGAAGCTGCTAGTTATACATGTCACTACAGAATTCAACCTGCTGTGTACTGAACGTATTTCTGCAAGATGGGATTGGTACTCTCAGCCCTAGTCTTAGATGATGTCATGAGCATTCCGTTTCAGTTGATAAAACTGGAGCTTTGTGAGCAGTGAAATGCAAAAAATGGCCACGTATTTATCAGGTTGTCCGGTAAAATCCAGCACTGCAAAATAGGTATTTAACCAGGAGTCTTTTATTTTTCCCTTTTTGCTAGAACGAAACCTATGATCCACTGTTAAACAGTAACAGCCTACACAGCTGCAGTTTGAAGAGATGAAGCGTGTTCTCTGCACAACTGTGCTGTTGTGACTGTTGCTGCAGTGAAATTTTGCTGCATTTCTCATTCAGCTTTATTTTTTATCATATGCAGCCCTGTGCTGTGGAACTGATTTGCATTGGAAGTGCCTTGATCTTGATTCAGCCCACTGGAAGTACAGATCGGTTATGCCAAAGCTGTCCTGTTGCACCATAAAAATGTACATTAATCCTTTCTCCTTCTTTCCTCCTCCTAGGAATCCATCTATATTTTTCAAGAAGGAGCCTTACCCCCTTATCGGCAGATGTTCTACCAGCTCTGTGATTTGAATGTGGAAAGGTATTGCACACTGGCAGCTGAGTCTTCGGTTAGAGCTGGATTTCAAAGCCTGTTAACATAGAATCATAGAATGGTGTGGCTTGGAAAGGACCTTAAGATCATCTAGTTCCTCTAGCTCCAACCTCCCTCTCATGGGAAGGGACGCCTCCCCCTAGACCATATTGCCCACGCCCCATCCAACCTCGCCTTAAACACTGCCAGGGATGGAGCATTCACAACCACCTTGGGCAGCCTGTGCCAGTGCCTCACCACCCTCACAGTAAGGAATTTCTTATCTCCAACCTGAACTTCCCGTTTCAGTTTAAACCCATCACCCCTTGTCCTATCGCTACAGTCCCTGATGAAGGTCCCTCTCCAGCATCTGTGTAGCCCCCTCCAGGTACTGGAAGCTGCTCTGAGGTCTCCACTCAGCTTCTCTTCTCCAGGCTGAACAGCCCCAATTTTCTCAGCCTGTCTTCATACAGGAGGTGCTCCAGCCCCTGATCATCCTCGTGGCCTCCTCTGGACTTGCTCCAACAGCTCCATGTCCTTCCTATGTGAGGACACCAGCGCTGCACACAGTGCTGCAAGTGGAGTCTCATGGGAGCAGAGCAGAGGGGCAGGATCACCTCCTTTGTCCTGCTGGTCACGCTGCTTTTGACGCATTCCAGCACACGGGTGGTTTCTGGGCCCAAGCGCACATTGAAGCGACTAATACTCAGTTTCTCATCAACCAGCACCCCCAAATCCTTCCCCACAGGGCTGCTCTGAACCACTTCTCTGCCCAACCTGTAACTCTGCCTGAGATTGTCTCTATTGTTTATAGCCAGTCCATTCCCCTCTCTCCTTGACCAGAAACTTGAGAGGTGGTTAGCTTCATTAAAATAGAACAGACTTTTCACACATGAACTTCCTTTCTCATGTGACAATTACCTAAATAAATAACTACTCCAACTCAATGAAGTAAAAGGGAAGTAAGCCATGACTTGGCTCATTTGAGGCCTGTATCTGAAAGTAGAAGGCTAACGTTTCCTTCTCGTTTGCTGCTTTTTAGCCTACAGAAAATTATCTGTCGTAATGACGGCACAGAGTCAGAATGCACAGAGCGGGATGGGTGGTGTGTTCCAAAGACTAGCGATGAGCTGCGAGATGCCATGTCTCTGATGATAAAGCAGATAATCAGATCCACAAGACCTGGTAGGGATGCTTCTGAACATCAAAGTGTATTACTATCTTGCTGCCTACTACTGCTATTAGGAATAGCTGGAAGTAAAGGTCTTCTATTTCATCTTCCCATTGTCACAGCCTTCAGGTTTTAGATGTCTTTGCACAGTGATAATCAAGATCCAGTTCTTAATGATGTATTTATTGGTGGCATTTTATTTTTATTGAGGTTATTAATCGAACAACAAGCAAGGAAATTATTTATGCATGCTGAGGCAAAGCAGTATCCCAGTGACAGAGGTCAGAATCAGCTGGGAGAGGAAGCATAGGACTGCTAGCAGTCCTGAAGTATGAAAACAGATTGCTTTGGGCTTAATCAAATTCTGTTAAGATGTGAAACAGTAGGTGTGCCCCTCCAGCCTCTGCCTTCCTCTCACATGTTTTAAGAACTCTTCTGAAAATGTCTGCAAGTTCCACTAAGAGAGGCATCACAGTGTCTTTCTTTCTTCCCAATTCAGCTCTTTTCTCAAATACAAGAAGCAGTGAAGATAGTGAAGAGCAGCTAGCGTATGAGTCTGCAGAGGATGAGGA
>NW_009915974.1:0-241 GCF_000696875.1 Nestor notabilis
GGCCTCGCTGCCTAGCACATGGAGGGTGTTGTGGGACAGCCGGAGCCACCTTAGGGCCTGCAGACCCTGGAAGACCATGTCCGGGAGGTAGACCAAGGCGTTGGCCCTCAGGTCGAGGACAGTGAGGGACCCCAGGTGACCGAAGGCACCCGGCTGGATCTCCTCAATGCGGTTCCCTTCCAGAATGAGCTGCTGGAGGGAGGACAGCCCGTCCAGGGACTCCTGATAGAGGATGGCTACG
>NW_009915974.1:394-836 GCF_000696875.1 Nestor notabilis
TTCTTCCAGCTTCTCCACCTTGCAGCGCTGCAGGTCCAAATGCGTGAGGTACGGGGTGGCAAGGAAGGCTCCTGCTGGCATGATCATGAAGCTGTTCCCCCGAAGGTCCAGTTTCTTGGTGAGCTGTCAGTCACACATATGAAACACCAAGTTAGGACTGGGCTCACCCGCTCCCTGTCCCCTTGCCAACCTGCGGGATGGTGGTGGGGACAGCTGTCAGGCTCCCGTTGAGGCACAGGACATGGGCACGGAGGTTGTCACAGACACAAGGTGTGGGGCAGCGGGCGGCAGCCGTCTCCCCCAGCGCCACCGTGAGCAGGAAGAGCTGCCAGGACAGCTTCATGGTGGAAGGCACCCGTGGCTGGGGAGACAGGGCGGTGAGGCCAGGAGCGTGTCCCCTAACAGCATCATCTACCCCCACCGAGCGCCCGGGGCGAATTGG